>NC_081414.1:837582147-837724291 GCF_030272615.1 Cryptomeria japonica
ATACCAAGCTCTTGGGGCTTGTTTTTATCCATACGGTGCTTTTCTTAACCTGGAAACCATACCATTGTCATCTGTCAAGGAAAATCCATCAGGTTGTTCAATATATACTTCCTCTTCAAGATCTCCATTCAAAAATGCACATTTAATATCCATTTGATAAACTTTGTAATCTTTGTGAGCTGCAAAAGCCAAAAATAATTTGACTACCTCAATTCTGGCTACCAGTGCAAAGGTTTCATTGTAATCAACTCCTTCTTTCTGAGACTATCCCTTACACACTAGTCTTGCTTTATTTCTGACAACCTTACCATCTTCATTAAGTTTGTTTCTAAATACCCATTTGGTTCCAATTACATTTTTATCTTTAGGCCGGGGAACTAATGTCCAAGTATTATTTTTCTCAATTTGTCCTAATTCTTCTTCCATAGCTTTAATCCAAAATTTATCTTCACATGCCTCATTGATAGATGATGGTTTACTTTAAGAAATAAGGCATACCTCTTCATTTTCCAATCTTCCTCTTGTCATAACTCCTTTAAATTTGTTTCTAATTATCTGATCTTTAGAATGATTCAATCTTACATACTGGGGTGTCTTAGTTTGTTGTTGTTCTTCAATTTCTGTGGAATCTTTTGATGATACCAGGGTAACTGGATCTTCATTCTGTACCGGTGGATTCAGTGTAGGTTCATTTGTCACAATTTCTATTGCCGGTTCAGATTCTATATACCTTGAAGTTCCTTTGAATTGTTCATCAATCTTTACATTTGTACTCTCAACAATTTTCTATAATCTCTTAGTAAAACATCTATATGCCTTGCTCTTAGATGAATAACCAAGAAATATTCCTTCATCACTTCTAGGATCAAATTTTCCAATATACTCATCTCTTCTAATATAACATTTACTTCCAAAAATTCTAAAATACTTAAGAGTAGGAGTATTACCAAACCATAGCTCATGAGGGGTCTTACCAATTTCACTTTTGAAGTGAACTTTATTGAATGTATAGACAACAGTGCTAACTGCCTCTCTCCAATACACATGTGGTAGATTTTCTTCTGATAACATACTTATTACTACATCCAAGATAGTTCTATTTTTCCTTTCAACAACTCTATTCTGCTATGGTGTCTGAGGTGCTGATAACTGTCTTCTAATTCCATTCACTTCACAGAATGTATTAAAGTCCTTAGATGTGAATTCTCCTCCTTGATCTGATCTTAAACATTTGATTTTCTTACCGGTTTCATTTTCAACCATTGCTTTGAATAATTTGAAGTTTCCAAGTGCTTTTGATTTTTCTCTGAGAAAAGTAACCCAACACATTCTAGAATAATCATCAATAATTAGCATAAAATATCTATCACCTTGTACGCTTCTTGTTCTAGCTAGACCACATAAATTAGTGTGAATTAAATCAAGAGCATTATTGGATTTTTTTGGAGTACTTTTGAAACTAGCTCTAACTTGTTTTCCAAATTGACATTCCTTACAAATTGTATTCTGAGGTTTCACAATTTTAGGTAGATCTCTAACTACCTTAGAAGTACTCATTTTTACCATGCAATCAAAGTTTACATGACATAGTCTCCTATGCCATAACCAACTTTCATCTATATGTGCAATCAAGCATGCCTTTTCACTGTTATTCAAGTGAAAGATATTACCTCTAGTTTGATTACCGGTTGTAATTTCCAAACCAGTTCTACTCATGATTTTGCATTTTCCATTTTTAAATTGTAATTGAAATCCTTTCTCAACTAATTGACCAACACTTATAAGATTATGCTTTAATCCTTCAACATAGTAGACATTGTCAGTGTTATGCTTACCATCAAGAGATATTGAACCCTTACCTTTGATTGAACAGGATTTGTCATCTCCAAATCTTACTAAACCTCCATTGTATTCTTGAAAGTTCAAGAATTTACCTTTGTCTCCAGTCATGTGATGTAAGCATCCTGAGTCAATGATCCATTCATCCTTTGTTTCAACTTTAGCTGCTAGGGCTTGTTCTACCAGTTGAGAAGTAGGTGCCGGTTGATCCTTTGTTATAGCAACAAAAACCCATCCATTGTCTACTGGATCCTCATCAGAATCATCAATCACACCTTCATCAACAATGTAACAAGATTTGTCTTTGTTTTTCTTAAATCTGTATCTCTGATATTCAGGATTAGACTTGTATGTTCTTCTAGCTTCTTCTCTTAGTCTAGCATGTCTATCAAGGCATCTCAAAGCCATATGACCAATCTTATTGTAGTTAAAACATTTAAAGGGTGCTTTACCTTCATACTTACTTCCAATTGGACCTTTTGGCATTTTTCTTGCAAATAGTGCTTCAAGTTCTTCAAGCTCTTCATTCTCCTTCCTGGTTTCTTCAAGTTCTCTTTCATAAAAGGCTCTCCAATTTGATTTGTCAAATGATGGTGCAGATGATGTTGATGCTTTAAAGGCCAAATCTGTCTTTATAGTAGCAACTGGACCAAATTCCTCAATTTCAAAGGCTGAAAGTTTTCCAATCAATGTATCCCTAGTTACTAATGTATTAGGCATTGTTCTTAACTCATTTATAGTAGTAACCTTCATTTTATATGGCGGTATAAAACCTCTTAAGATTTTTGAAACAATTTCATCCTCACTCAAAGTTCCTCCACAACATTTAATACCCAAAACAATTTCATTTATTCTTTCCATAAAAGCAGAAATCCTTTCATCTTCTTTCATTTTCAAATGTTCATACCTGACTCAGAAGCTTTCAAGTTTTGCAATTGGAATCTCCTTCATTCAGTGTTTCCAAATGATCCCAAATAACTTTAGCAGTAGGCCTATCTGATAATCTTATGATTTGTTGATCTGATAATGCACTCAAAAGTGCTTCTCTTGCTTTGCAATCATTCTCTTCATCTTTAGCTAAGGTAGTTGGAGCAGTCTAACCAGCTATAGCAACAGTATAACCATTCTTTGTAACTTCTCAGATGTCTTTACCAATGTAATTCAGATGTGTCTCCATCCCTATCTTCCATATCCCATAGTTGGTTCCATCAAGTTTAGGACTGTCTTTCCTAAAGTAATTAGTAGACATTGGATCTCCTCAAGTTGTTAAACTTCTGCAAAAGAGGACTATGGTCTGATACCAATTGTTAGGTCCCAAAGACAACTGAGAGGGGGGGGGGGGTGAATTAGTTGTCTAATAAATTCAAACCAAAAACCAATTAACCAACTTAATGCCTAATACCAGTAACCTAGTTGAGTATGCCGGTAGACAGTGTTAATAGTAAATTGCTATACCGGTAAGTATTAATGCATGAAACATAAACATAAAGTCATCCACAACACATAACACCAATATTTGTACATGGAAACCCTGTAAGGGGAAAAACCATGGTGGGAAACCTTACCCACAATTAGATGATACTACTGCAGATAGTAAGTGTACATAAATGGGGTCTGCACATGCAAAAAGGCCATCAGCCAAGAGCTCACTACTCAATCACAAAATGGGAGTCACACTAACTACAGTTGGATGGTTAGATCCAATAAGAATGTATTGCACAAAATAACATCTTCATATGCTGGATTTAGTACTGGTGTAATGCTGGTATGCTTATACAAAAACCTAGCTTCACCTTCAAATGATGTCTTTGTGTATACCTCTGCTTAATCTCACATATACCTTCACTTAATTCTTTTTCGCATTCCACACTTGATCTTACAAATAAGATCTTACATTTATACCATACCCTAAGACCAATTTTAGTAGGTCGGCTCTACAAGATATTACAATAAAATCATTTTACAAACAATATAATATCCGATGTAATAACTGATTAAACATGTCGACTTAATGCATTTACAACAATAATAAATCATCTCCATAGTGTGCCATGCTGATCTAGAAAAGATAAACCTACCGGTGTAACCCTAGATAACCTGGACCTATTTTCCGGTAAAAGAAAATATGCAAATATGAATATACCAATGATTAATTCTTCAAAACATAGTGTCCACACGATGTCTTTGATATTACCAAGTGTCTTCCATATCATTCCAGGTACCGGTGAACAGTATATCCTGCCGGTGAACCATATACCAGTAACTGTGCAATAGTTACTTGCTTGCCGGTGAATGTTGCTGGATCTCCAAAGTGCTTGTTTTCAGTAGGTGTTGACATCAATGACAAAACCATACCAAAATACCAGCACTTCTCAATATCCTTATTGAAATGTCAACAATCTCCCATTGTCTGTTATAATGCTATATTGCCAACAATCTCCCCCTTTGGCATTGATGGCAAAACCAATTGATTTGACCTTAAAAGATTCGAATTGTTGTGATTCTGAAATGCTGGAATGCTCTCCCCCATACATTAGACTTCTCCTATTTTCTTTAGTCTTCTTTCCAATCTGTAGTCTTCTCAGTTTTCTTCCCCTTAAATTACTCTTCTCCCCCTTTGACAACAATGCCAAAAAGTAAAGAACTAAAACATAATTTCTGCCTATATGAAGTGAATTCCTACTGTAATGTGTCAATTCAATCTCGGTCAAAGCATTTGTTTTCAATTCTCGTTCCTTGTATTGTTTCCTGTAATATTCCTGTATACCTTTAGAAAAACATCCTAAAGTGTATAATGTAGCATCAACTCCTAAAAGATATTCGATAGAGTCATCGGATTGATGCTTTCACCTAACTCGGTTAGTGAGTAGAAGATAGGGGTAGGACCCCTAACTTACTTCTGAGATATTCAAAAGTGTCCCTTGGTAGTGGCTTGGTGAAGATATCTACTATTTGTTCCTTTGTGCTAACATACTCCAACACCACTTTCTTCTCTAAGATAATGATATTTGATAGAGATGTTCTTTGTCTTAGAGTGCATAATAGGATTCTTTGAAATATTAATGGCACTAGTATTGTCACAGAATATAGTTACTGGCTCGGTAACTTTCTCATTTATACCTTCCAACAGTTGTTTGATCCATGCAATGTTGGTACAATTCAATGTTGCAGCAACGTATTTAGCTTATAATGTTGACTATGAAACACATCCTTGTTTCTTGCTAAGCAAACTCACTAGTCTTTCTCCTAAAAAGAAAGCTCCTCCACTTGTGCTTTTTCTGTCATCAATGTTGCATGCCTAATCAGCATCAATATAAACTTTTAAATCAAAATCATTTCCTTTCTGATATACTAAGCCATAATCCTCAGTGCCTTTCAAGTATCTAAAAATTCTTTTGATTGTTGTCATGTGTGTTTCCTTAGGATCTGCAGAGAATCTTGCAACTATACCTACTGCATGTGCTATGTCTGGTTTGTTGTGAACAACATATCAAAGCTTTCCAATCATGGATCGGTAAAGTGTCTCATCAACAGATGCAGATTCATCATTCTTTGATAATCTACAGTTGGTAATCATAGGAGTACTTACTGGTTTTGAATCCTCCATTCCAAATTTCTTCAAGATTTCCTTTATGTACTTGGATTGAGGAATGAAAATCTCATTTTTCATTTGCAGTATCTGTAAACCTATAAAATACTTTATCTCACCAATTAATGACATCTCAAATTCTTTGCTCATTTCATTTCCAAAGTTCTTGCATAAAGAGTCATTTCCACAAAATATAATATCATCAACAAATATGGTTGAGATCAGTATTCCATTTTCATCATTTGTTCATGTACATATTGTTGTTCTCACTTGTCCTTATAAAACCAATCTTAATCAAATAAGAGTGCAATCTTTCATATCATGCTCTAGGTGCTTGTTTCAAACCATATAAAGCTTTGTTCAATTTACATACCTGATCTTTATTATTGTCTTCAACAAATCCTTTAGGTTGTTCAATAAAAACTTCTTCTTCTAATACTCCATTCAGAAATGTAGATTTGACATCCATTTGATATACCTTGAAATTTTTGAAAGCAGAATATGCCAACAATGTTCTTACTCCTTCAAATCTAGCAACAGGTGCAAAAGTTTCACCATAATCAATTCCTTCTTCTTGAGCATAACCTTTGCAAACTAGTCTTGCTTTGTTTCGAATCACCTCTCCTTTTTCATTTAGCTTGTTTCTGAAAATCCACTTTGTGTCGATTACATTTTTTTCCTTCAGTCTTGGGATTAGTGTCCATGTGTCATTCTTCTTGATTTGATCAATCTCTTCTGTCATAGCATATATCCAATCTTCAATGTTAAATGCCTCTTTCACTATTCTTGGTTCAAATTCAGATATCAAACATGTGTTATGTCTCAGTTTGTTTCTTGTCATCACTAGATCATCCTTATCTCCTATAATCTGACTTGGTGCATGATGTCTTCTGACATACTTGGCTAATATAGGCTTGGTAGGCTTTGTATGATCTTCTTCATCACTCAGTAACTGGATATTCTCTTCATTTTATTCAACAGTCTTCTTGGTAAGACTTCTCGGTTGAACATAGACAAATTCATCATAGTGTTTTGGTTCCTTGGAATTTCCTTCATCATTTCTTTCTGCAAATTCATCAATTTTCACATTTGCACTTTCTACTATTTTGTTAGATGATTTGATCAGACATTTAAATGCTTTGCTTCTAGAAGAATAACCTAGAAATGTTCCTTCTTCACTCTTCTGATCAAACTTGCCATTTCTATCGTCTTTGTGAACATAGCATCTACTTCCAAAGATTTTAAAATAACTTACATTAGGTTTCTTATCATACCAGATTTCATATGGTGTCTTCAAAGTACCTTTCTTCAATTGTACTCGGTTCAAGGTGTAAACTACTGTGCTTATTGCTTCTCTCCAAAATGTTTGTGGCACTTTCTTTTCAATCATCAGTGTTCTAGCACAATCCACAATAGATCTATTTCTTCTCTCAGCTATTCCATTTTGCTGTGGAGTTCTCAGTGCAAAGACTTGTCTTTTAATACCATGATCATTGCAGAATAAGTTGAATTTATCAGATGTGAACTCTCCTCCTCTATTTGCTCTAAGACATTTCAGTTGTCTTCCTGTTTCATTTTCAACTCTTGCCTTGTACCATTTAAACATTTGAAAAGCTTCTGATTTATCTTTTAAAAACATTACTAACATCATCCTTGAATAGTCATCCACAAATAATATGAAATATTTATCACCATAATAACTTTGAACTTTCATAGGACCACAAAGATCAGTGTGCACTAGATCTAAAATTCCCTTAGAAGTGTAAGACTTACTTGTAAAGCTTGATCTTGTCATCTTACCCATTTGGCATCCTCGGCACATAGCATTCTCAGGTTTTTCAAGACTCGGTAGACCTCTTACTCGGTGCTTCTTGCTTCTTTTGATCATATTATCAAAATTTACATGACAAAACCTTTTATGCCATAACCAGGTATCATCTATCTTTGCATACAAACACTTGTTATGAGTTGAGTCAAGGTGAAATGTGTTACCTTTTGTTTGTGTCCCGGTACCAGCTAACTTTCCATTCTTGTCATGAACTTTGACAATTCCTTTTTGAAATTCTATTCGGTAACCTATGTTGTTTAGTTGTGCTACACTCAACAAATTGTATTTCAAACCTTCAACCCAATAAACATCATTGCATCTTGCATTGTCAAGAAGTGTTATAGATCCTTTACCTTTCACCGGACATGGTGCATCATTACCAAATCTAACATAGCCTCCATCATAATCTTCTAATATAACAAACTTGTGTTTATCTCCTGTCATATGATGTGAGCATCCACTATCTATAATCCAAGAATCATTAGTGTTTATGTGAGATATTAGGGCTTTTTCTTCATACCTTTCTTCATCTGATCCATCTTTGATAGCCACATAAACTACTTCTTCTGTATCAGTTTCATCTGATTTATCATCATTGGATTCCTCATCAGCTATTAAGCATGTCTTTCTATCTCTTCTTCTAAAGTCTCGGTGTCCTCTGTAATGATTATCTTTTTGTCTGTCATCTTGATAATCTCTCTTTTCAGTAGAATCTTTGTCAGGACAGTTAGAAGCCATATGTCCTATCTTATCACAATCGAAACATTTCAAAGGTAGTTTTCCTTTATACTTACCTTTGCCTCTCGGTAACCTTTTGGCTAATAGTGCTTCAAACTCTTCTTTCTTTCTGATTTCCTCATATAGTTTGTGTACTTCTTCCATGTTCTTACAAAATCTTTCACTTGCTCCACTGTGATCTCCTTTAGATTACTTATACTTTCTTTCATTGAAATCATTAGATTCATCAAGATGAAAAGAACAAAATGTAGATTCAACATTATTTACTGAAGATCCACTGTTATCAAAGTTACTTAACTCAAATGCATGTAGCTTACCAATAGTATCATCTAAAGAAACTGGCATATTAGGTACATACCTCAATTCATTGATTACAGAGACTCGGATTGCATAAGCTGGTAGAAGGATTCTTAACAACTTACTTGTTATATCCTTTTCTTCAATAGTTCCACCTGCTCCTTTGATTTGATTGACAATCTCCTTTAGTCTTGTATTGTATTGAGTTATGTTCTCACCTTCATTCATCCCCATAGATTCAATTTGTCCTCTTAGACTATCTACTTTTTCTCTTTGAACATGTTCATCTCCTCCATACACTGATATGAGCTTATCCCACATTGCCTTTGCATCATTACAACCTTCTAGATCATTAAATTCTAAATCGGTCAATGCAGATGTTATTTCAATCATTGCTTGAATATGTTCTTTCTTTTCCTTTATCTCTTCCATTGTCAAAGGATAGGTGCTCAGTGTAACAAAATCATTCTCCAGATAGTATACAACATATTCTCCAACTCCTGATAGGTGCAACTTCATCATTTTCTGCCATGTAGAGAAACTTGACTTGTTCAGCTTCGGTGCATCCCTCTTATACATCTTTGGATCTTTAACTCAAGTGCCTTTAAACTTTTCTTCTAGAGTCCAAAGCTCTGATACCAATTAATAGTTTTGATACTTAATATAAGTATAGATCCAATAGCCAACAAGATGAGGGGGGGGGGGGGTGAATCATACAAACTTAATCTTCCATAAAAACATCAGATTCAACCTCGATAACATATACTTCAGTAATATAACCAAAACTGTTAAGCATGCAAACTCAAAAGCATATAAACATCATAAACCTCATAAAACTAGATTTAACGTGGAAACCCAAATAGGGAAAAACCACTGTGGGATTTCAGACCCACTAAAAAATATACTCTTCTAGAGTATGCTCGGTTAAAAGCAAATCTTGTTAAAGATTACAAACACATTGCTAGATGTGACTCGGTTAAGGGATTTCCCTCAGATCTGTTAGGATATTCACCTTGTTAGAAGTGACCTTGTTAAAGGATTTCAAACACTCAATCAGAATGTCACCTTGCTAGAGGGTTTTAGAAATAAGACTGTTAAGTCCACTTGGTTAAGAGATTTTCTGTCACTTTCACAAAATAACAGTAATAAAAATCTATCTGCAACTTCACATCTAAAATGCTAAAGCAGATTATTATTTGTTCAATACAATCTAGACATAGAACTAATCTTGCCCATCTGTTGGGCTTCTATACTCTTTTATGCAAACAGGTCTTCAAGCTTCTGTGCTCGGTAATCACTATGTAGCATCCCTGTGCATACACTTGCCCGCATACATTGTTTATCAACAGTTTCCTATTTATAAACAATTAGCTAACTGCTTAATCTCCTTGATCACATTTCCCATGATCAATCATAGCCATCAGATCTTCAAACTTGTCCAAGTTCAATGCATCTTTCAATCTAAAAATGTTTTACCCCTCCTAGGAACTTGCATATATTTCTTGGAACTTGTGCCAGGGTATTGCAGTTCAATCTAAACTGTAGATCTTCATGCTGACTTTCCATTGCCTTAATTCATTAACAAACTCCATGCATGGCATACCAATCATTTAATCAGTTCCAACTCATCAGCTTCCTTCATTAAATAATGCATGTAACCATTTAATGCATTCTGTTATAGCTCAGTTGCAACTCGGTAACAACTCAGTAAATACTAAACTTCACTCAGTAGACATTCCACCTTCATTAACCGATAGCGATAACCTTAGGGTTTACTGACTAGGTTCCTTAGGGTTTACCGACTAGGTTCTTTGCTTGGTAACATAGTATAGTATTAACCTTACAATTTACAACATATGTATGATGTTAAAACAATCTAAACATCATGATCTCATTATTGTCTGACTCGGTAATAGTTTCCCATTGAATACCTTATTCATCCTCTTATTCATCATAATATTTCCTGTGTCGTTTACCGACATCTTTATATTCTTCAAATCATACTTCTCAAGATATGGCAACATCATACTAAATTAGAAAATCAATTTCTTGACATCAATGACAAAATAATAATATCAAGACAGTAAACATCCTTAATCAGTTATATCCATAATCATCAACAACCTTCTCAATATCCTTATTGAAATGTCAACAATCTCCCATTGTCTGTTATAATGCTATATTGCCAACAATGGGGAAATCAATACTCCTATCTGCATATACTAGTTTAACATTCAAACTTAAAGTTCAGGCTTTGCCATCAAGACCCCCTTTAGTAGTATTGAAACCAACAAGTCTTGCTTCAACATTATTTTATAATGGTACTTCCAATCCATATACTTCTTAGTTTCACTATAACTCTATGTTATGCAAGTAGTAAATGTTTTTACTTCCAGTCACAACCAGGCCAAAACCTGATTTGGAGTATGAGACTTGCTTTGGAAGCTCTCAATGTTGCCATTTTCCCCTTAAACTTAGATATTTGAGTTAACAAAACTAGCCAGTCTAACTTCCGCAGAACATTTAAGTCCTAAATTAATGACATTAATGAGAGCCAAGGTCAAATCCTTTTATCATTATATTTTTGTCTTTCAAAAAATTTACTCTAGTTGTGTTAGGTGGTTGTTCCAGAAGCATTAAATAACACATATTTAATCCATAAAAACCAATAATAGATTAATTTCAGTATTAAGAATCATGACAACTGTAAGTGAAACCTAGTCCAGTCCACTGTTACAAATAACATCTAGTGGAATAGAATTTAAATATTATTCATGCTGCTGAAATTTATGGAAAGGAACATTGTATTACAAGTATCTTTAGAGAACCTTTAGTGAAATATATAATTGAATTATGTAGAAATTTATTAAAATATTAATGTTGCATTGTGGCCCCTTCACAAATTGTAATAACCATTAATGTGATAGCTCACTTCAATATTCTTAGTATGGATTTCTCAGATTTTTTCATTATAGGAATATTTTCAATCTCATTCTCTACAGAGTCAATTGAGTAAAAGAAGCTCCAATATACTAAATATGAATTAGATCTTTGCTTTCTACAGCTCATACATTTTGACATGCTCGTTCAAGGTTACTAAGATGTACTCGAAACATTTTACATTTAATATAAATCAATCTAGAAAATAATCTCCACATTATTTCAAAGGGGCTTAATTTTGACTTTTATATTTTATTATTGATGAAGAGATTGAGAATTCAGACTAGTAAATTTATTTGGCTACCTGAAAATCAGTCGAAACTAATAGATCTCACATTGATTTTTATTTGGGGTATCTAAAGTCAAATATAAAGTAATATACCGGCTCTTCAAGTTTTCTTTTCAAAAAAAAAAGGTATGGTAGTATTCAATTATTTCAGCTGATAGTGATGATGATGATAGTTAGGTTAATAGGGACAACTATAATGCTAGCAAGGTAGTGAGTTATTAATAAAAATCTTTTCTAATGTCATTTATAGAAAAATCTAGTATAAATATTTTGTACATTGTAGAAAAGGACATCAATCTTGAGATTGTTATAATTAAATTTGTGATATAAATTAAATAAATTTCTCAAAATTAATATCTTTTGACATTTTTAAATAGACATGTTTAAAACATGGTGACTTTTAACTTTTTCAATTTTTTTGCAGTTCATACATTTATTTGAAAAAAATGAGTAGTTGCAGAGACTAATATCCAAGTTATGCTTCAACAAGCCTAACAACCAAAAAAATGTGACTAAGACACACGAGCCAAATAAAAACTTCAACATAAAAACTTGTTCAAAATTCAAGCTTCCAACATGCAAAGCCTAAACTTGTACCTCGAATAGTCAAGTTTGATCTTGTCTTTGTTGGAGCTTCATTTTCTTGATTCAAAATTTCAAGTGAGGGTGCAAGTGGGATTTTGTATTGATGTTTCAATGGAGTTTCTTCAGCCCACATTAGAGCTTGTGAAAGATCATGTAGGCCTTTATTTGCCAAACTACATATAGTGCCACCATTGGAAACAAAGCGGTGATTTTAATCCCTAGAATCTAGGCTTCCACCAAAGTAGAGGACACGAGCTACACTAGACATTGATCCCTTGATTTTACAAACCTTCTTAGAGATGCTAGGTTTACTAGATGGAACACAACCATTTCCATCAACATCAGCCTCAAAACCATCAAAAGCATCTGAAAGAAGTAGTCAACACATTAGCCTAAGACTTCTTCATGCCATGCATTGTGCCATGAGATGAATGATTTGGGCATCTGAAACTCTCTGATTTTCTAGCCAATGCCATTAAAGCCTTGGGACAATTTGTACAGCTATTGGACAAAAATGAGCAGAGTTCATAGTAAACAAAATCCTTCAATCTATGAGCTCCCTCCCACCCTCGCATGTATGCAAAATGTTATAACAAATACTAGGCACGTGAACTGCCCTATAAATGCCATCTATTCAACCGCCAATTGTTCATTTAAAGGCAGATGGATATACCCTAATTGCCAGTTGTGTCCAGCGTCCTCCAGAAACGGTAATCACAAGATCTTGGGTTTTGTCCCCTTCCTATATACTGTGCCTTCTCTTGCATTGAATTTTGGAATGCCTCTGCATCCTCCAATGAGACCCAGACAAAACACACATTTGACAGACAATCGCTAAAGTCCGATCATATTTCTGTAGGAAATATTGAATTAAAGTTATGTAAAGGGAAAACTAAGCAATGTTATTGGTTGTTCAGATCATGTTTAATAACCATTTAATGTAGACCCTTGATAATAGTTCCATAAGGGGCAGGAACTAATAAGAAGGAAATGTCATCCAAAGTGAAAGGAGGATGCTAGTAAATTTTTTAGGTAAAGCTTTACTTGAGGTGCAATGTGTTTAAATAAAATCTAGACAAAGATTAAGGTCTCGATGTAGAAAGAAGAGAAGATGCTTGAGTGCAAAGTGCAGAGATCAGATCTAAGGATGAAGCCATTGCAGGTGTGTTTACAAATGTGACAAGAAATAAGAAAAGTAAGTTGTCTCTAGCCAAGTAAGAGAAGCTGTAAATATTTATCCTTTGTGGCAGAGTTTAAAAAGAAAGATCACCACAAATAGATCAACAATCACAATTAATGTAGTGGTTGCGATTACTATCTCCAACACTCCCCTTAATCACAACTATGCATTCTGATTGTTTTTATTTATGTTTTTTATTCATACATCAAGTGAATGGAAATTTATCATAAATAACTCACTCAATTCTTTCCATGTTTTATCATGCTTAGGGTATTATTTAAAGCACCATCTTAGTGCATCATCATTTGTTGGAAATTTGGAGGAATTGATTATGTGTTGCATTGGTTTTTGTTATTGATGGCAACACTAGAAACACTAGCAACATCGGTTGTGCTAGCTACTTTGGTTGTTTACTAGTATCCTTCCTGGTCTCGGTAGGTTGATTGGTTTCTATTTGTTGATTTGGTATGCTCCGGTATGCTTTGGTCTATGGAATTGATTTGGATTGGCTATTCATGTGTTCCTGATGTGTATCACATTTAGTTGGTTCAAGATTTGATGATCTACAATCTATCACTTGTTCTAGTAAGCCTTTTGATAGCGGTGAGGGTTTCACTGGCAAAGCTTTGTTGAAGATATTTTATGTTATGCATAAGTTGTGTTGGTGCGACTTCTAGTGGAGATTCCGGATGTTGATGGTGATCATGTGTGTGATCCAGGTGGATCTACCACTGAAAATTAAAGTATTCCAAAAATCTCTCAAAAATAGCACCAGATTGAAGAGCTCATCAAAATGAACCTAATGCAACTTGGGTAAAACCAAGTAAAAAGGTAAAAATTTGATCGTGACAAATCGAGTCAAGTTGGTGACATTATGAAGATCTCATCACCATGATTCCAACGACACTTATTTCGTCAAAATCGGAGCTAATATGCATAAGTTGTAGCTGGTCAAAGATTGGTCAAAAGTTTGACAAAGTGCTGACATGGCACCTCAAGGCAATAGGTATACAAAATTTTCTAGTAGGTTTGGAACCCATCACCTCTAACTTTATAATCCCTTAATTGACCATCACACCATATGCATGCGTAGGTGGCACATAGATTTGTAATTTGTATTTTACTCCATATAAGACAAAATAGGGATAAGACAAAAAGTGGGAAATCGTAAGTCTTGAACCCACAACCTTTTCCCAACCACAAAGCCTTTAGCACTTTCGAATAACCAATACACCGCCCATGCCATTTGAAGTTTAAAGTGCGCCTATGCTATTTAATATAATTCACAGCGGAGATGGAAGCCTTGACCGCCAGTCTTCCAAAATCATTAACGACCGTTGCACTATTTTCGGTCCACGCAAGTATTTTGGGATTATTGATAGTTATCCGCGTCCGAATCCTGCCATTCCCTAATTTAATGGGATCTTTAAACTTAAATAGCCCGAATTTAAATTGTTGTTGAGAACCCATAAATTGTAAAGGATTATAATCGGATTTAAGTTCTTTTAAGGGTTATTTTTGGTGGATTTGTTTATACCAAAGATTTTTATGGGATGGATTTTATCTTATCAAGATAAAAGAGTTATCTCAATATTAATTGGGAAGTCTATTTTGGCACAATTTTGGGTATAAAAAGAGGGGGATTGGCATTCGATTCAGTCAAGGAAAAGGAGAAAGTGAGAGTTTCTCTTATGAGAAGAATTCTTGTAGGAGATGAATTATGATGTAATAATGCTCGATCTTTGTATTAAAGCCTTTTAGGAAAAGTCTTTTCTTGCTCTTTTAGAAACCAGACTTGCAGCTTTCAGAGCTTGTATGCAAGGTGGTTCGAGTAAGGATTTTGTATGACGACTTTGTGGATGGACTACAAGATGTTGTAATCAACTTTTGGAGCATTATTAATATATCAGTCACTCAGTTGAGCTAGGCCCGGAGATGTAGTCCGCTCAGATCGGACGAACTCCGTAATCAAATTGGTTCTTCTCTCTCTCTTTCTCTGTTTCGTGTGCTTTAATGTGCTTTTAGTTATACTTAACTATCATTAAGTTCTTTATTCCGCATTGAACTAAATCGAAGTGGTTTAGTAAATTGGCATAGAGTCAGTGTTTTAACACATTGCACTAGCACATCAGGGGTTTTTTTTAGAATATTCAATTCTCTGTAATTACCTTCCTTCTGGTTCCTGTCATTCTTAATGTTTAATGTATTTTCAGTCAAACATTAGACATTAAGCATCTGTACACTTATTCTGCAATTTTTCGCTTAGTATATAATTGCCTAGATCCTTAAAATCAGATCAAGTTTGGTATCAGAGCCTAGTTTGGCAAGTTGTATACGAAGTGATTGCCGGTGTATTTTTCACAATGACACCAGAAAGGAAGGAACTAACTCCATCTATGATGGCGAGTATTCAATCTATCACAGAGAAAGTGGAATTACTCATTCAAGACCATCAAGAAGAAGATGATAGAATCCAGGAATTGGAAGAAGCCAATCATCAACTTCGACTGGAGAATGCAAATCTTCGAAGGCTTCTAGAAGAAGCTAATCGAGAAAAGCAGAGCTTGCATGAGATGTTTCGAAGGGAGAACATTGGAAGGAATCCTCTTCGTTCAGAGAGTGTGGGCATGTATGCACCAAGCCCACGAGTAGAAGGAAGTTCCTCATACTCTCCACTCACCCCACCTGAAAGTTCCTCATACTCTCCACTCACCCCACCTGGAAGTTCCTCATACTCTCCACTCACTCCACCTGGAAGAATGTCTGCATCATCAACTGTGAAGTCTTTGCCGAAGAAAGAATTCCCTTGTGGCCATGGTAGATGGGCTAATTATGGCTCAAAGGAGAATGCGAGCCACTATGCTTTTTGTGAACAACTGGAGTACCTGAGACAGTTCCAAGCACCTACCAACCACAGTGGTTGGATAGAGGCGTCTTCTGCATCAGAACAGAAGCAGGAACCTGAACACCAGAAAGGAAGGAATTAACTCCATCTATGATGGCGAGTATTCAATCTATCACAAAGAAAGTGGAATTACTCATTCAAGACCATCAAGAAGAAGATGATAGAATCCAGGAATTGGAAGAAGCCAATCATCAACTTCGACTGGAGAATGCAAATCTTCGAAGGCTTCTAGAAGAAGCTAATCGAGAAAAGCAGAGCTTGCATGAGATGTTTCGAAGGGAGAACATTGGAAGGAATCCTCTTCGTTCAGAGAGTGTGGGCATGTATGCACCAAGCCCACGAGTAGAAGGAAGTTCCTCATACTCTCCACTCACCCCACCTGAAAGTTCCTCATACTCTCCACTCACCCCACCTGGAAGTTCCTCATACTCTCCACTCACCCCACCTGGAAGTTCCTCATACTCTCCACTCACTCCACCTGGAAGAATGTCTGCATCATCAACTGTGAAGTCTTTGCCGAAGAAAGAATTCCCTTGTGGCCATGGCAGATGGGCTAATTATGGCTCAAAGGAGAATGCGAGCCACTATGCTTTTTGTGAACAACTGGAGTACCTGAGACAGTTCCAAGCACCTACCAACCACAGTGGTTGGATAGAGGCGTCTTCTGCATCAGAACAGAAGCAGGAACCTGAACACCAGAAAGGAAGGAATTAACTCCATCTATGATGGCGAGTATTCAATCTATCACAGAGAAAGTGGAATTACTCATTCAAGACCATCAAGAAGAAGATGATAGAATCCAGGAATTGGAAGAAGCCAATCATCAACTTCGACTGGAGAATGCAAATCTTCGAAGGCTTCTAGAAGAAGCTAATCGAGAAAAGCAGAGCTTGCATGAGATGTTTCGAAGGGAGAACATTGGAAGGAATCCTCTTCGTTCAGAGAGTGTGGGCATGTATGCACCAAGCCCACGAGTAGAAGGAAGTTCCTCATACTCTCCACTCACCCCACCTGAAAGTTCCTCATACTCTCCACTCACCCCACCTGGAAGTTCCTCATACTCTCCACTCACTCCACCTGGAAGAATGTCTGCATCATCAACTGTGAAGTCTTTGCCGAAGAAAGAATTCCCTTGTGGCCATGGCAAATGGGCTAATTATGGCTCAAAGGAGAATGCGAGCCACTATGCTTTTTGTGAACAACTGGAGTACCTGAGACAGTTCCAAGCACCTACCAACCACAGTGGTTGGATAGAGGCGTCTTCTGCATCAGAACAGAAGCAAGAACCTGAACATCACTCCATTGGAAGCTTTGAGAAGCACACAAAGGGCATCGGTGGGAAACTAATATCCAAGATGGGATACAGTGGCAAAGGCCTGGGCATCCGTGAGCAGGGCATGACCCATCCTTTTGAGGCAAAACAGAGGCCTCGAAAGCTAGGATTGGGATTCGGAGAAACTGACAAGAACTCTGAAGCCTTGTTGAAGACAAATTCTCTGGACCATGTTGAGGCTCAGTCTTCTATGAAGAAGAAGGTCAAGACACATGGAAAGATCCAGAACTTCTGCAACCATTGCTAGATAAGTGGCCATTGGATAGAAAAGTGTTGGAAGTTGCACCCAGAACTTCAACACTTCCCTAAGTTCGTTGCAAAATCCAGTTAGCCCAAAGCAGACAGGGAAGGGATCAAGGTGGCACCCAATACCACTAGGCAAGAGACTAGGGCACAGCCAGCACTAGTAGTCTCCACCACTCCTGTAGCAGTCCTAGTGGAAGCGCAACAAAGCAGTGAGAAACCCAAGAAGGGAGGTTCCGTTGAACAACTCTGTAAGAGTTGGGAACAATTTTCTGCTAACTAGCGATATCAGCTTTTTGGGTATTACCTTTATAGGGTAATTGTTGATAGTAAGCTAGTATGTTTTTGAGTATATGACTCTAAATAAAATTGTATGTAATGAAGTTGTATAATCCTAGGGTTGAGATTTTTTTACGGCTTTTAAAAGTCATATCTCTTATAATCCAGAAAGGAAAATACTTTGAACTTCTTATTACAGAATTTGTTTGGTGCGAGGCTCCTCAGAAGAAGCACCTGTTACAACTATTGTGATTCTGAGCTGCAGAGAATGGCTAACTAATGCCTTTAAAGTTCTTCGCTTTATGACTCAGTTAAAGATGGTCAGTTGGTGACCAATGTTCCTTCAGGTCTTTACCATGACCTTGATGCATATGCAACTATTTGGAGCTTTATGGTGATGCCTTTAGTCAGCTTTTCTGAAGTACAAAGGTGAAGGAATGTTTCAAGCTGAGGCTTTGTTACCATCGCTCGTGCAATTTGCAAGAAAGGAGGAGCATGAAAAGTGACTAGGCTGGAATGCAGACGTGAACTACCATCGTCAGAAGCACTGAGTGACAGGTTTACCATGCTCAGTTTTTCTTCTTACTTCATGGTTTTCTTTTTAAAAAGAGTCGTTTGAACTGCATTCCTTTTTCTATATAAGTCCTAGTGTGGCCAAAGTAAAAGTCCCCCCGAGGGTAAATATGGCATTGAATGCTTTCTTGATGTTGTCAAAGTGTAAGACCCTGAGAGGGCAGAATGGACAGTATCGAGGCATGGCTGAATTGGACCAAGACCAGAGGCAAAATCAATTGTCGTAGGTGGAGCTAGCAATAGCATTGCAGTGAAGCTTCGAAGGTGGCAACATTGTTGAGATCTGCGATAAGGGAGATAAAGGTTCTACTGTATACGCTTTTGGAGGACCAAAAGCCTTTTTAGTGGGGAGATTTGATCCAGGTGGATCTACCACCGAAAATTAAAGTATTCCAAAAATCTCTCAAAAATAGCACCAGATTGAAGAGCTCATCAAAATGAACCTAATGCAACTTGGGTAAAACCAAGTAAAAAGGTGAAAATTTGATCGTGACAAATCGAGTCAAGTTTGGTGACATTATGAAGATCTCATCACCACGATTCCAACGACACTTATTTTGTCAAAATCGGAGCTAATATGCATAAGTTGTAGCTGGTCAAAGATTGGTCAAACGTTTGACAAAGTGCTGACGTGGCACCTCAAGGCAATAGGTATACAAAATTCTCTAGTAGGTTTGGAACCCATCACCTCTAACTTTATAATCCCTTAATTGACCATCACACCATATGCATGCGTAGGTGGCACATAGATTTGTAATTTGTATTTTACTCCATATAAGACAAAATAGGGATAAGACAAAAAGTGGGAAATCGTAAGTCTTGAACCCACAACCTTTTCCCAACCACAAAGCCTTTAGCACTTTCGAATAACCAATACACCGCCCATGCCATTTGAAGTTTAAAGTGCGCCTATGCTATTTAATATAATTCACAGCGGAGATGGAAGCCTTGACCGCCAGTCTTCCAAAATCATTAACGACCGTTGCACTATTTTCGGTCCACGCAAGTATTTTGGGATTATTGATAGTTATCCGCGTCCGAATCCTGCCATTCCCTAATTTAATGGGATCTTTAAACTTAAATAGCCCGAATTTAAATTGTTGTTGAGAACCCAAAAATTGTAAAGGATTATAATCGGATTTAAGTTCTTTTAAGGGTTATTTTTGGTGGATTTGTTTATACCAAAGATTTTTATGGGATGGATTTTATCTTATCAAGATAAAAGAGTTATCTCAATATTAATTGGGAAGTCTATTTTGGCACAATTTTGGGTATAAAAAGAGGGGGATTGGCATTCGATTTCAAGGAAAAGGAGAAAGTGAGAGTTTCTCTTATGAGAAGAATTCTTGTAGGAGATGAATTATGATGTAATAATGCTCGATCTTTGTAGTAAAGCCTTTTAGGAAAAGTCTTTTCTTGCTCTTTTAGAAACCAGACTTGCGGCTTTCAGAGCTTGTATGCAAGGTGGTTCGAGTAAGGATTTTGTATGACGACTTTGTGGATGGACTACAAGATGTTGTAATCAACTTTTGGAGCATTATTAATATATCGGTCACTCAGTTGAGCTAGGCCCGGAGATGTAGTCCGCTCAGATCGGACGAACTCCGTAATCAAATTGGTTCTTCTCTCTCTCTTTCTCTGTTTCGTGTGCTTTAATGTGCTTTTAGTTATACTTAACTATCATTAAGTTCTTTATTCCGCATTGAAATAAATCGAAGTGGTTAAGTAAATTGGCATAGAGTCAGTGTTTTAACACATTGCACTAGCACATCGGGGGTTTTTTTTAGAATATTCAATTCTCTGTAATTACCTTCCTTCTGGTTCCTGTCATTCTTAATGTTTAATGTATTTTCAGTCAAACATTAGACATTAAGCATCTGTACACTTATTCTGCAATTTTTCGCTTAGTATATAATTGCCTAGGTCCTTAAAATCAGATCAGTGTGAGACTTGGTTGATTGGGATCATTTCTTTAGAATATGTGGACCTAAATTGGGTCTTGGTTTATCTAGGTTATGGACCGGTTTTTGTAAAATTTTGGAGGATGTTTCTGATGTGTTACCGGCTGGATTTAAAAATCTGTCTACATTGTTTTTGCCTAAGCCAACTTGGTTGATCATTTGATTATGGGTTTAAGTTATGAATTTATTGTATTATCTTTTAGGTGGCTGACCTAATTTTTTAGATCTCGGGTTTGTATAAATATGATGTAAGATCTCATTTTAGATTATGATGTAAGGGATATGGATGTGTAAGGAGCGAATAATATAATATTCATTGAGTATAGGTTTTGGTTGATCATTCGAGATCGAATTGGGTTTATGGAAGAGGTTTTAGGCCTCCGGTATTGAGCTTAACTGGAACTGTACTCAGGCATATGAGATTCTATTCTTGCAGTTCAATCTTCATTCTAGATTGTTGTCCGATGCTTTATGTAGTCAGTGAGACTCCTTTTGTGATGAGCAATGTGCTCTAGGATGTTGGCCTTCCTACATGTGCAGGCCCCTTATTGTAAAATTTATTCATCTGATCAATGGATAGATATTGTGGGTCTCCAATCCCATCATGGTTTTTCCTCTTTGAGGTTTTCCACGTATAAATCTATGGTGTTATGGTGTTCATCTTTGTGGTTGCATTTTTGCTTATTGTTATATGCTTTTATGTTTACCGATTGATAAGTTGTTGTATTAATAAGGTTAAATTTCTCCATTCTGTGAGAACACTGATTCACCCCCCTCTCATTGTTCTTTGTTTCCAACAATTGGTATCAGAGCTTGGTGCCTCGGAAGAAGTTTAACAGCTTGAGGAAGATTCCATTTCCAAAATCTATGGAGATCATTTTAAGGAAGGAACTTCATGTAGCTCTTGAAGACTATGATGCTGAAAAATTGAGGAACATGAAGTTGCAAGATGAGTTAAGATCTACAAAGGAATTCATTTTTACTCTGCAGGAGAGGTTGTGAACTACCCAAGCTAGGAGGAAGGAACTTTTATAAAAGCAGGATGATGAAGAGAAGGATGCCCTTAAGGAACAATGTTAGAATTTGAGTTAGGAGAATATGGTCATGAGGAATGAAATGAAAGCCCTAACTATGAGGATGTCAAAGGCGACTGAAGACTGGAAGAAGAAGGAAGACAATATTGATGTATCTCTAAAAGACAGATCTGAGGAATGCATTAGGTTGGTTCATGAGAATGATGTGTTGAGAACTGAATTAGTGCAATCATAGAGCAATGAGCAAGAATTGGAAAGAATGGTAATAGTCCTAAGAGGAGATCTGGATGCTACAAATGAATAAAAAGATAAGTTCAAGGTTAGTTCTGATAATCTTGATGAATTATTGAAGGATCAAAGGGACACCTGAGACACCATTGGTCTTGGATTTGAGCATGGAGAGTGCTCTGGTACTGCAAATGAAGATCAGACATCCAAAATGCATGATGATCAGAAGGTCAACTAGAATCAGAGGTCACTAGTAAGGCAACCCAATGCACATAAATTTAATGGTAGATGCTTTGTTTGTAATAAATTTGGTCATATGGCTAGGCATTGTAGAAATAGAGCAAATCATAATAATAATACAATTCTAGGTCAGTGTTCAAATTGTAAGAAGTATGGTCATAGGACAAAAGATTATAGAATGAATGTGAAATGTCATGCATGTGGAAGGTTTGGAAATATGGCTAATCAATGCAGTTTAGGGAGTGGTCAAGGTTACAGTAAGGCAATTTAGAAGAACAATGTTACATGTTATGCATGCAACAAAGTGGGACATATTGCTAAATTTTGCAGAATCAAGAATCCACCAGTGGGAAGTAATAAATATAATGAGAAGGGAAAGAAGAAGGTTGATGATATTTGGAAGGAGCATCAGAAGAAGTGGGTTATGAAGTCTGAAGCTCAACCGATAGAATCAATTTCCCTAGATGTTCATTTGGATGAAGGATATATCTCGATTACTCAACCGGGAGAGCAGAACATTCCTACACTAATAGGAAACTCATCCGACAACTAAGGCATTCACCTTAGGGGGAGGCAAATTGATGACAGATCTTGCATTTCCCCTGGTAGTGGTTTGAAAGCTTGTTTCAAATCTTTGGAGAAGTCAGTTTGGAGGTTAACTAACAAAGTCATGTTGGATCTTGGATCTTTGATCTTGATCTAGTTTGGTTTACTGGTAAGTCACTTTATGAGTTATGGTTTGGTCATACATCTACAATTGAGTACTCCATAACCTTTGGTAGTGATTATTATATCAAGAGATATAATTTCAATGGAAGATTGATCCTAGATATGATATTTCCTGGTTATTCTAATGAGAGAAAAGCATATAGATGTTATAACAAGAGTTTGCAAAGAATTATGGAGAGTGCAAATGCCAAGGTGGATGAGTTGAATAGAAGTCAAATCAAAGTTTATGAGCAGGAACCAATAGTGGAAATGGTCATAACTAGACTGGTAACACCTTTACCAGGATAAAGTGTTGAACTAGTTACTTCAGAAATATCGGAAAATTCAACAATAACTGAAGATCGGGAAAGAGGAACAGAGAGTCAGAAGACTCATGGGTAGGTAAGTTTGAATCATTTAGGAGATTAGATAATTGGACAAGAAGAAGGTTGGCAGCTGATGAGGTATGCTTAATTTCTTTAATTGTACTGGCATCAGTTATTGAAGCATGTAAAGATGAATGTTGGATGAAAGCTATGGAAGAGGAATTCAATCAGTTGGATAACGAAAACACATGGTCCTGGATGTTGGTTTGACTGGTTTGCAATGAATATTTTTAGAAGGAAGGAATTGATTATGTTGAATCCTTGCTCCAGTAGCTAGGATTTTCAGATATTTTTAAGCATTATATGGTATGGTTTTTTTTTATGATGACGTTACACTTTGAGCATGTTCAGATGCGGATTGGGATATAGATATAGGTTACCAGATAGGCTCATCCGGTGAAGCTTTCTTTCTTGGAAACAAACTTGGTTTATGGATCAGCAGAAGAAGTCATGTACTTCTTTGTCTACTACTGAAGCTGAGTATGTTTTTGCTACTACTAAATGTGCATAGATTCTATGGTTGAAGCATATGTCGAAGGATATTGATTCGGATTGCAATGTACCAACAGTTATTCAATGTAATAACTTTGCTGCTATTGTCATCCGATATTTCTATCAAGTACAATTTTCTAAAGGAATAGATGGAAGCAAATGAAGTCAGATTGGTTTGAGGAATTATTTGAACATTTGAGAGACAGGTTGAGTTTTTCTACCCCTCCAATAGAGAACTGATTGGTGTTATTTGGCATCAGCCCAGTATGCATCATTAGAGATATTATTCATTCTAGATTGATGTGGGGATGCTACTACTCTGGGCGAGTAGTTAGCCTTGTGATTTAGTGGTTTATGTTTTTTCTTTGATATTTATGTCTGATTTTTGGCATTGAAGTCAAAGGGGGAGAGATATTGATGTGAAAAACATAAGGAGTTAAATACATTAAGGGGAGAGATACTTATGTGTAATACAGAGCTTAACAAAGATATCAGTCTAATGGGGAGATTGTTGGAGGAACATAATTTCAGATCGGTTGTATCCCAGTGGGGGAGTTTGGTTTGGGTCTATGGATGGATAATTGGTACAAAATTTCATTGTTATATCATTTCGTGGGAGATTGTTTGCTATTTCTTGGCACTTGGATATTTTTCGCATTTAGTGTTGACATCAATGCCAAAGGGGGAGATTGTTGGAAATTTGGAGGAATTGATTATGTGTTACATTGTTGTTTGTCATTTAAGGCAACACTGGTAACACCATCTATGCTATCTGCTTTGGCTATTTATCGGTATCCTTTCTGGTTCTGGTAGGTTGATTGGTTTCTGTTTGTTGATCCGGTATGCTCGGGTATGCTTTGGTTTGTGGAATTGGTTTGGATTGTCTATTCATGTGTTCCTGATGTGTATCACATTCATTTGGTTAAGTATTTGATGATCTGCAAGCTATCACTTGTTCTAGTAAGTCTTTTGGTTATCGACAAGGGTTTCACCAGTAGAGCTTTGTTGAATATATTTGATGTTATGAATAAGTTGTGTTGGTGCAGCTTCTAGTGGAGATTCAGGATGCTGATGGTGATCATGTGTGAGACTTGGTTGATTGGGATCAATGATTTAGCGTGTGTGGATGTAAATTGGATCTCGGTTTATCTAGGTTATGGACTAGTTTCTGTAACGTGTTAGAGGATGTTCCTGATGCGTTACCAGTGGGATTTAAGGATTGGTCTACATTTTTTGGCCTAAGCTGACTTGGTGGATAATTTGATTATGGGTTTAACTTATGAATTTATTGTATTATCTTTTAGGTGGCTGACCTAATTGTTTAGGTCCCAGGTTTGTATAAATATGATGTAAGATCTCATTGTAGATTATGATGTAAGGGATATGGATGTGTAAGGAGAGAATAATGTAATATTCATTGAGAAAAGGTTTTGGTCTATCATTGGAAATCAAATTGGGTTTGTGGAAGAGGTTTCAGGCCTCCAGTATTGAGCTTAATCGGAATTGTACTCAGGGGTAGGAGATATTATTCTTGCAGTTCAATATTCATTCTGGATTGTTGTCTGATTATTTATGTAGTCAGTGAGACTCCTTTTGTGATGAGCAATGCGCTCTAGGCTATTGGCCTTCCTGCATGTGTAGGCCCCTTATTGTAATATTTATTTATCTTATTAGTGGATAGATATTGTGGGTCTCCAATCCCACCATGGTTTTTTCTCTTTGAGGTTTTCCACATATAAATCTAAGGTTAAATTTCTCCATTCCAATAGAACACTGATTTACCCCCCCCCCTCCCCCCCCTCTCAATGTTCTTGGTTTCCAACATCATTGAGGTCTCCACAAAATTAAATGATTGGGTCTAGTCATCATTAATGCCAAATCCACTTCAATAAAAATCCAAGATAAAAGGTGTTCACTAGCATCCTTGGTGTTTTCCAAAAATAAGGAGCTTAACCATATGTGTGTCCATATTTGGAGGAGTTAAAGTTGTTCTTGATTCATTTTGAATGGCTAGGGGCTATCCTTTCTCCTAATCTATTATATACTCTTGGATCTTTTTCTCTCTCTTTATAATTAATTCTTTGTCTAGTTTCACTCCTTTTCTATTTGACTAAATTAATTTCTCTACCGTTATCCCTTTGCAGTTGAACATCTAAGAAATCACTTTGTAATATATGTCATAAATCTCATACAATATTGCTTCTTGATCTTTCTTTCCCTAGTCTATTAGGGATTCATTAGTTATATGGAATCTTCAAAACTTTTCTTGGTTTTGACAACACGGGAGGTGAATCTATCTCCATGAGGTTCATCTCCTCATATTGTCTCTTTAGCTTGGGGAATACATTGGTTGATAAAACAACATTAATGATTGAATTATTTTTAATTTTCTTTGAGTTTTATTTGCCTCAACCTAGGAATTGTTGTCATCTATCATCTCCAAATATTACTTAGAAAAATTAATTTTTTGGGGGAATTCTTTCATTCTATTACTAAATATTATATCATCTTATTCACCAATAATCAAGTTCTTTACTTTCTCCCTTATTTACTTTGTTTTCTTCCTCACAACAACCACATTTATACTTGAAATTCCCTAAGTTCATTGTCAAATTTAATCATACCAAATACACTTTCTCACTTTCTTTAGGTTTTTAGGTGCATGTAAGATATGTTTCATGTTGTGATTGGTCCAAAAAACTGACAAGTTGACATATAGGAAAATATCACTATTGAAATTTCCATTGGCATGGTTATTAAATAAATATCTTGTTAGAAATATGTGCAACATTGTGCTCTCAATATTATCAAACATTTGTTCTAGAATAGAGAAGCGTAGGAGTGGGAGAGACATGTATTCAAGCAATAGGGTTTGAAGCACAAATCTTGTTGCAAAACCTAAGGATGATGATGCAAATCATCGAGGACTTGTGGATGCCTAGGTTTATCACTTGGGTGGCTTTGTATTTTATCTTGGTGGTTTGCAGACTTCATGTGGTCTCTTCATTATGTGTTTGGATGGAGCTCTATCTGTTGTCTCTAGGTTCTTGATGTGTTTTTCTTTGGGAAAGGTTGGAGACCTAATTTGGGGTTTTTATATGCCTCTCATATTTTTTTCTATTAATTCTATAATTTGGTCCCTCTATTGGTCATGTTTGGTTTTGGATCTTGTGCTCTGTTCTTTTATTGTTGCTTCTGCCTAGTGCTATTTTGAAGATCGTATATGTGGCTTAAATCCTTTGCTCCATTTGGATTTTTTGTTGAGGCCTCTTTCTTGGGCATTTAGTTGTTTGGGATTTTCTCTTTGGTTGCCCTCTCTTTGGTTTCTTTTGGTGTTGGGTCCTTTATTTTGATGTTTGTGGCTTGGTGGACCTTTGGGGTTTTCTTCATTGGGATTTCTATATGTTTTTCTTTTTCGAGCTTTTTCTTGTTGCTGGTTTTAGGGGTTTCTTCTTTGGTCAGTTATTTTTTAGCTACTATGCTATTTGAAGTGGTTCGGTTCATGTTTGATGTTCATGTCCCCTTCCCCTTCCCCTCACTTTGTTGGGTTTCTTCTAGCATAGCAATAGCCCTACTTTGTATTGGAGTTTGTTTTGCTTTTGTTATGTGTTCTTGTCCGTTCTGTGGGCATTTGTTGGTGTTCCCTAGAGTCTGTGGTGTGCTTGAGGTCTCCTCTCCCCTTTTTTGGGCTAGTCTCAAGATCTCCTTTTTTTGAGTTTTTGATACTCTTTTTCTTCTTTGGCCCATTTTTTGTCAGTGTGTTGCTACCAATTTTCAAGGGCACACTCTGGTTTTTTGTTTTTTACAATTTTTGGTTAAGGGCAATTTCTCGTTTTGAGGTTATGCCTGGCTTGGTTGGAGTCTGTTTTCCTCTATTTTTCTTTGTTCTTATGTGGGCGTGTTCTACTAGTCATTTGGGTTGTCCCCATATGGGAGTCTTCTCCTTTTGAGGTGGGATTTTCTCTCCCAGCTAAGGACAAGTTCTGGCTCTCTTTTCTCCTTCCATCCTCTTTTATGATTCTTATTGAGGTAGTGAATTGTCTTGTGGGAGAGTTTGGAAGCTATTTTGTGTGGCCTTTGTTTGTTTTTGGTTTCTTAGATGTAGGGATAGCTTATGCTTGGATCTTCTTCTTGTTGGTTTATTCTTCTACTGGTCCTATGGAGGTGGGATCCTCTTCTATTGATTTTGAGGGGATCTTTGCATAAGAGGTTTGGACTTGCTAGTTTGAGGCCTTTGGTATTTTTTGCAAGTTGGTTTTGGGTGCCATGTTAAAAACCCAATGAGAAGGTTTGGGTATCCTATCAAAATCCTTTGTTCCTCTTCTTGATCAAATGGGTTGGGAGGTTCATGTGTTTTTAGATGTTAAGGTTATGGGATCCTTACTAAAACCCATTGATATGGTAAAGGGATCCTATAAGAACCCTTTGGAGGTTTTGGGAACCTTGTTAAAACCCATGGTTAAGGTAAAGGGTGCCTAGAATCATTGTTTACTCATGTTAGAGTAATCTAGTCTATTGGCTTTGACCTTCTATTTTTATAACTACTTATTTCATGCTTAGCTTGTGTTCTATGGCTATGGGTTGGCAACTAGTTTCCTGTGTAATAATTTATTGCAACATTAGTTGCATGGGTTTCAGATCCCATAAAATTTGAGGGTTTCAGGTCCCTTTAAAACCTATTGCATAGGGTTTTGATTCCCCCTCAAAACCTATTTTTCTCTTAATAAAAAATATTGTGTTGTCATTGATGTCAACTTGAGGGTAGTGGCGCAGTTGGAGAAGCAACACAATGATATATGATGAGAAATTTGAAAAAGATGTTTTGACATTTGAGAAATACAATTTGATAGGCGATCAACATGATTAAGACTCTATGGAAGTTCATCATATGTATCTTTTCATAATTTTTAAGGATATGATAAAACATTGCTACATATGCTTTATGTTTAGTTATGGGATGTAGTTGCATTAGTTGTTGTCTATATGTTCAAGAAGATAGTTGGTTGATAGTTGATAATATACATATCTATTTTGTTGAGGAAATTTGTGTAAGTGTTGAACATTGATGTTTTCTTAATTTTGTCTACATTCTACCACATTGCATGATCTAGTTGTGCAGTTCAGGAGTTAAGAATAGTAGTGTGTAAATTGCATACTTTCCAAATTTCAAGTCATATCCACTTCTATAAAAAAATTTATAATTACATTTGTTCTGGACATATTATAGTTTAACAATGTAATGTGCCACCATTGACTCACTAGAATGCTCAATATTCTTCCACAATGATTGGTATGCCTATGCAAATTTGAGAATTTTTCAAGATAGAACAAAGGTTTTGTAATGTGAGTTTTAGATGAATCGGTGCTTCACAATGAAATATCTCATGTATTAAAGTGTGTCAGTCTATTTGGGTTTCCTTGCTTCTAACAACTCAGTTGGTTTATTCTTTTTCACTAACATTTGATTATTGATTTATTCAAGAGATGATTTTAGAGAGGTTTTAGATGGTCTACTTTTCTCTCATCTTGGTCTACATGATGATTTAGGCATCTCCTCGGTGGTATGAAGGAAAATAGTTAATATTTTTTATAGTGGTGTAGATATTTGGGATGATAGGTTGAGCTACTTTATTGGTGGTTGATCTTGACCTATCCTAATTTCCTTGAAGGATGTGATAATATGTGTTTGGGGTCTAGATATGTATTGGGTTGATTTTTAACTAAATTTTGTTGATAATAGATGCATTTGGAGCTAAGCTATATTGGGTCACACATTTCATTTGTTAGGTCTTATTGGTGTCAACCTAATTGATGTTTTGAGATGTTGCAAAAGATATATAACAAAGGATTAATAATTTGTGAAAAGAGATGAATTGAGATAAGAAAATTATGATGTATAAAATGATTTAGTGATGTATCAATTGAGTATGAAGTGTGTGAAATTAGTGTGGCAGAGAAATTGTGCTACAAAAGTGACTGCACCACCAACATATTCCATATGCTTCTTCTATAAATCTTCATGTTATGTTTTTCATTATAATCTTCATGTATCTTGCTTGGAGATAGTGTATCATATTGTGTAGGGGAAAAAGAGACTGGGTGACTAGGACCTAGTCCCACTTTTGGCAACACATTGGGAATACAAAAGAGCCTAGGGAGATAGCTCACTTTGGCTACTTCTTGCAAGAAAGAGAGAGCCAAGAATTATCTCTTAGGGTTTTGTTATCACCCCCACAATTTTCCATTTAGAATGTGTTGGCATTTTTGATGATTATATTGTGATTGTCATTGATAGACACACACTTGCATTGAGATCACTTTTGTATGTATAAGTTAAAGCTCAACCGGTATTTGTTCCCAACCGGTATGATGCATTATAGTCCTTAGAATATTGGTGTTTTGCAAAAAGTGATTACCAATCTGAAGCGGTATATAGACCCCAAGAGGTACGAAGGATCAAAGCGGCATAACACATATTTCCCAGTCTTCATTTTTGTCAAACCAGCAACGGATATTTTGTATGAACTGGTAATACTCTGTGATGAGTTACCAACCAGCATTTTGTGATGACTTACCATCCACCAATTATTTGATGGTGATGACACTTCAACGGTGCTTTTTGTGTCATGTTACAGAATATGTCTAGATGCATTGAACCTAGGAAATTGTACTGTAATCCTATTGGACCGACATGAAATTAGATTCCTTTAAAAGGACATCATGTCTAGGGTTTTAGGTTGTTGCTAGGGTTCAAGGTGGTTGATGAGTTAGAGAGAGTGTGAATGTGTAGAAGACTAAAGTAATGCTGGAATGCATTAAGAATGAGCTATCAAGGATCTAACCAAGCAATCTGTGCTATTAGCTAGATCACTCACTTGTTGATTACTCACATCTTCAACAAATCTGAAGCCCTTAACTGGGTAGGCCCAAAAGACTTTTTGTAAATCCTCTAACAAGGTGGTTCACATCTGTGGATCTAAAATCCTCTAGCAAGGTAGTCTTTAATCGAACTTATCTCCTAACAGAGATTGAGATTCCTAATAGGATCTGTTCTGGTAGAGAACATTGTATGACCTTAACTGGTCTGACCTTAACCGGTCTGGTTCCTATTCTGCAGATAGTTACTTGTGAGTTCCATCTCACCGTGGTTTTTCCCATTTGGGTTTCCACGTCAAAATCTCTTGTGTTATGGTGTTTGTGCTTCTGTGGGTGAATGCATTATTTTCTATTTGGTTTGCATGTGTGCTAACCGGTTTGTCTGCTAAATTGTTTTACCGGTTTACTGTTAGTCTAGCAAAGTATTTAAGTACATAGATTTTTGGCATACTAATTCACCCCCCCCTCTTAGTATTCATCAATTGGTATTAGAGTGTACCTTTCTATAAGTTTAACCACTTGGAAAGAGATATGGGGGAATACACATTGAGGGAACTTACTCATCGGCTCACTTAGTCTGAGCAAGCCTATGATGATCTTATGGTCAAATATAAGGCATCTCAAGTAAAAAGGAGAGAACATACTGAAAAGCTAATGGAGCTATCTGAAAATAGTTCTTCTGATGAAGCGGACATGGAAGCCCTAATCCAAGAAGTAGAAAAGTTGAATGAATCCAATTCCAACCTGAGAAAGGAGTTGGAAGGACTGACTATCTGAATGTGCCAAGAGCTTGAGAACCGGAGGAAAGCTGAAGATCTGGTCAAAGAAAAAGATCATGAAAACTCTAAGCTGAAGCAAGAGATGAGTGCCCTAACTGCTCAACTCCATACGAGCAAAGTGGAAAAGGAAGACATGCAAGGAGAACTGAACATTGCCATCTCTGAGAATGAAAACTTGATGGAAACAAATGCTGCTATTTCCAAAGAACTCTCTGAGTAAAAGGAAATACTTGCTAAGTTCAACAAGAGTACTGTTAAGCTAGAGCAAAAGCTTGAATCTGCCAAACCTGTCAAGAATACTAATGGACTTGGTTATTCCAGTCATGAGGAAGGTGAGACCTCTATTACAAATGCTGGAGCATCAAAGAAACAACCGACATCAAAGGATAAAGGTAAGCAAAAGTTTAAACCTATTTGCTTTAACTATCTAAAAAAAGGACATACTGCCAATGTGTGTAGGAGTAAGGCTTACAATAATTTTCCTTATTTTCTAAATGATAAGCCTAGATCCTATCGATTCAATGGTAACTATTATGCATGCAACAAGTTTGGGCATAGAGCATCTAAATGTAGGTATGTTATAAACAACACTGGAAGATATCCTCAGAGGACTCAAGGAGTTGGTCCGGAACCTTTTGTGAACCAAAATCACAACTGGTTTAATACCTTTAATCATCAGTCAAGAAGTGGTGGCTATCAAGTGGCAATCGGATGGAGAGAAAACTATTTGATCTATCATGGTCATGGTCACACTGCTGCAACATGCAGAAGGAAGAATGGTAACATGAATAATGGACCTTGGAGAGCACCTGGAATGGTCTGCTATCATTGCAACAAACTAGGTCACTTTGTGAGATTCTGCAGAAGTAGAAAGAGTATATCGGATGTATACCGGTCACTCCGGAAGGAAAGATTAATATTGACACTATTCAAGTGGATATGAACAAAACCTAGAAGAATAAACCAGTGGTGTTGCAAGAAGAACTGGTTTCTGCATCTAGTGTGGAAATAACGGAACCGACAAACTAAGCATTAGAAAAGCTTATGGGGAGAAAATAGTGAAACACTATGAACCCCCGGTTTACACCGATAAAAGACCTTAACCGATATATGATACATGTCATTTGGTAGAAGACCGAAAATAGTAACAGGCAAATTAGGGTTTACACCCTAATGGTGGAGCATTTATTATGATAGGTGAGGAATATGCTTAAAAGGAATTTTCAAATCATTTCTAACTATCATTTTTTGAGCGAAGAAGTTTTTCAAGTGTAGAGCAAAGAAAAAGTGATTTGTGTTGCGATTCAAAGAAATATCGAAACCTTGAAGAAGATTCAGAAGCAACTATCAAACGGTCAAGAAAAGAACTCAAAGTGGTGATTCAGCAACCGACGAAGTGGAAGGCGAAGTGGAATTTGCAAGCCCTAAATTCTCGATTTCCGAAAGGTATTTCTCGAATTTTCTATTTTATCATGGCTTCCGCATCTCATGATAGTTCTAGTGCAACTATCGACTCTATGGATTTCATACAATGAAAGTCGAAATATAATGCCTTGTCTCAAGTATCGGCTGATGTGATAGTGGAAGAAGGCATTTCTGATTATATAGACTGCAAAATCGAATACCTAGGGTCTCTTGTGATCCATTCCCAACTAGGTCTATTCTGTGGGAAGGATAAAAAGATCAAACCAAAGTATAGCATTTTGGAGAAGAAGAAACTTCACAATGCGGTTTACTTCCTAGAGGATTTCACAGATGACCACATTAGAATCATTCTAAGCAGAGTTCATGGTGACAAGATGTACCTAGAGTGGACACATGATATCACACTGCAAGCTATTCATGTCGTCACCATTTTCTACAATACAGGGGAAGTGCCAGCCCTAAGGAAGGTCAGCAAGATGGAAATGTCCAAGCTCACCGGTTCAGTGAGTGACTCATGTGGCATGACTGTCAACTCAATCATGGATGATCTGGTCAAGTATGCCTGCATGGTGATAGGCTACCAGACGTTCTTTGCCAGCATAATTAATTATGTCTCTGCGGCAGTGGTAAATGCCACTTATTGGATGATCAAAGAAGATGCATCATTTGATCTGTGCACCTGTATGCAAAGACAACTTATGTTGAATCTTAAGTCAATCAAATAGGATAATGCACTAAGATTCAAGTTTGGACAACTACTGGTAGGGTTATTCTTCTACTTCCAAGGTTATTTCCCAAGAGTTGGAGATATTCAGTGGTCTGTCGACCAACCAGTTACCAAGCAAATCAAAGAGAGACTGCAAGCAGTTGGAACCAGTTACCTTGAAGTTCTGAACAAGTACTTTGATGAGTTTAGGCTCAAGATGAGTCAAAGGATAAGGATATCTGGTGAAATTGTCAAGAAATATGAAGAGGATATCTACTTTATCATCAATGTGGATGAATGCATAATGGAGGTCGTTGAGCCCAGATGGGAAGAAGTAGAGCCTATGGGCTATGAGGTGATGTATGATATGCTGGACGGGTATGCTTCCACCCCAATCGCCTCACCTCTTGATCCTAAGGCAAAGAAAACCAACACCTATCTGGAAAGGGTTGCACTGGTTGTAGATCCTCCTGAAAAGAAAGGAAAGGTAGTGCCTTCGGCATCGACACCGATTACTGTAGCCAATCTCAAAGTGACCAAGCGGTCACCTACAAAGAAAAAACCGGAAGCGGCACCTACCAAAGTCTTCGAGAGGAAGAGGAAGACAAGGAGTAACTCACCAGACTCAAAAGAAACTGTGTCTGAGGAAAAACCCAAGAAGACAAGACAAGCAAAGAAAAAGACAAAGAATGAACCGGCATCATCGGCACTAGTAAATATTGACATTTCTTCCTACAAAAATTTGACACATTGTCAAAGAACTATAAAAAATATTAGGAGAAAAGTGCTGAATGATTTGATTGATTGTTTTGATGATTTCAATGATGATGAAAAGGAAGCAGTTGAACAAGAAATCATTAAGTATTTATGTGTTAATGACCAATCACCTTTAGAAATTAGATCTGAGACACCGGATTCTTTGTATAATTATTTAGACAATAAATGGCGCATTTCCATAGAAAAGGAACAGGAAATGAGAGAAAAATTTTGCTCAATATTTTCCTGATGTATCAAATTCAGAATTTTTTGAAGTTATGAATAAATACAAAGGCCTCTTCTTCATGAGAAGAAGAAGACTCCTATTACTGGAAGGAAAGGGTCAAGAAGTGATCAAGAATACACACACTCTTTCTCTAGAAGCTCTTAAGATGCATCTGTTAGTGTAGGTTTTTATTTCCTAGTGGGTTATTTATTTTTTCCCTATATTCCTAGGTTTTTTCTACACTTCTTTTAATCTTACTTAGGTTAATAAATCATGCTTAATTAGGTGAGTGGTTATGAGGTGTCACCTTCCTACATGTGTGCATCCATTTTCTATCTTGGGAAGATACTTGCTATCTTTAGTCCAAGAGATGGTTGCTCTTGATTGGTCGGTATTGCCACCTCTTCCCTCTCCCTAGTCTATAAAAACATGCTACCTGGCTTGTATTTGGTATCTCTTGATTTTGCATCCTCTTAATGCTATTTTGTTTCTAGCATTTGCATTACTCTCTTGGAGACTAACTCTGTGTTGCTACTTTGATTTCGTATCATTTGCATTCATAGTTTAGATATCTATTCATTTACACTAGTTTTCTGGGTTTATAATCTTTTCAGATTTTATCATGGTATCAGAAAAATGTTATGTGTAAGAGTAGATTTTAGTTTGCATATTTGAGAGATTCAGGGGGGAGCTAATAAATCTTATTATAGTTTTTGAAAAAACCTAGTATGCTCTTCTCTTGCATCTTTGGATGATCTTGAGAATTAGAAAAGTTTGACGAAATTTTTTTATCATTGGGGGTTGCACATGTGTTTTATGAAATCTGGGTGATTGCAGCATTTTTGGTTATACTAGAAGCATCTATGGTTGTTCCAACGCATCTAAGAGGCTTGAGAAAGTCAGAATCTGGCTTTCGTTTCATCGAAATCAGAGATCGTCATACACAGTTGCAAAACTAGGGTTTCAAGATCAAATTTGACAACTATCTTGCATATTTGGTGTTTTCAATCAATATTACAAGTTCCAGCATTCCTTCTCTTAACTTTGGTAGCTGATTCAACCTTTGCATGCCGTTTTTTGGTTGTTGGGGTCATTTTTTGTATCTAAAGTCATTCTATTTACGTTGGATCTACATCTTTTATACATCAAATAGAAAAATGCCTTATGGGTTTTGTTCGCAGCATAAAAACACCATTTGGGTATCTTTTAGGTTTTGTATGCAGACTATATATTTTGTAGAAACACACTCAGAAAGTTACAGCAGGACCCCTCTACATTGGTTGTTGCAGTTTTGAAGGCCGTTTTCAAATGCTTTGTTCTTGCTCATACGAACTCCTTTTTCCATGAATTTTTTTTTTATTCTGGATTTTTTTTTGTGCTGTATGCACTAGTGCAGCTGTTTTTTGATTTTGATGCAAACATTTTTCTGAAATTGCAGATTCTCAGTCGTGACACTACACAGTTCTCATTTTGTGAACTTCGAAGGATCATAACTTTCACATATGACCTCGTATCGAGGTGATTCTTTTTTTGAAAGTGCATGATTTTTCGTGTAGATTGTATTGGTGCTTTTTTTTTTTTGGATATTGTGCTAAAAGTTCATTCTCAGCATAAGCTTTTCATGAGGATTTTGTAATGCATTGAAATGAAGACCACTTAGTATTTATTGCTAGTGGTAGTTGTAAACGCACTAATATAAAGTGCCAAATCATAATTTATTGGGGGGTCTTTGATTGAGTGAAAAGGGGGGCAGTTGTCTTGATTGTGTTCTCTTCCATTCGACATTTTTTTTATGCACTTCTTCATCATGGATCAAATAATAGTGCCTATCCTAACTCCATACAACTACTTTGAGTGGAAATCACGCATGACAATCTACTTAAGGAAAGCTGGATTACATAGGATAACTATGGGGCTTGAAACTGAACCTACTAAAGATGAAGATAAGCCTAAGTGGTTTAACAAATATGATGAGGCATATGGAACATTGTGTTTGTCTATTTCTCCTGACTTACTCTTTCATATTGAGTCTTTAAATTCACCAAATGAAATATGGAAAAAGTTAGAAACACTATTTGGCACACAAGATTCAATGAGGGGTCATATGTTGGAAAATGAACTAATTAGTTTAAGTCCAGGCAATTTCAACACAATCCAGGAATTCTTCACTAAATTGAAATCACTAAGGTTGCAGTTAAAACAATGTGGAATTGAAAAGAAAGATGAACAATTGATTCTTAGTATTCTCTCTAAGCTAAATTCAGAATATTCTATGTTTGTTTCTACCTTCTATGCTACTAAGGGTGCACTTGGTACACAATTTACCATGCCATCTCTAGATGATTTTGCTATCTCTCTCACTCGGCCATAGGATAAGCTAATTCAGATGGGCACTCTTAAGTCCTCTAAGTCACATGCCCTGGCTGCCAACTAAGGCACAAAAGAACAGAAAGGACAAAGTAGTAATAACAATAGTAAGGATAAGAAACAAAAGAATAGCAAGGAGAAGAAGGATCAGATATCACTTGCTTTAAAAGCAACTAATGAGACCCAATCTTCCAAGGGTGACAAGCCCAAGAAGGAGAGGGTCCAATGTGCCTATTGTAAAAGACCTGGTCATGATGAACATAAATGTCTAAAGAAACAAATTGATCACTTGACACACATTCTTGAGAAGAATAATATCAATGTTCCTGAGTCAATTAAACAGAGTTCTAGTGAGGGGTCTAACAAGGCAAAAGAAAACAGCAAGGGGAAAGGAAAGGGCAAGGCCCTTGTTGCTTTTGCTTCTTCACCATCCACTTGGGTTCTTGATTTGGGTGCTTCACACCACATGGCTTCATCTAAGGAAGAATTTGCATCTTTGGAGTCATGTACTATGCCTTCTATTTTGATGGGTGATGACACTCCTGTTGAGGTGTGTGGGAGAGGGTCTATTGATGTGAGGGATGGCACATTTGATGATGTTCTTTGTGTGCCCTCATTATCAACTAATCTCCTATCAGTATACCAGATCACTCACACAGGTTCAGGCAAGCGGGTTGAGTTCACTCTTGATTCAATGGAGATTCATGAGTTGCACAGTGATTCTATAGTTGCAGTTGGGAGAGAAGATCATCAGTCACGACTCTATCTATTTTCTCACTTTGCTTTTGATCCTCCTTCGACTGTTTTGCTCACTCATTCCAATGATGTGAGTAGATTATGGCATGAGCGGTTTGGCCATCTCAACTTCCGCTATTTGCAGCAGCTCAACCAATAGAGTATGGTCACAGGGTTGCCTTCAGTTCAGTTTTCAAGTGGTGTTTGCCAAGGTTGCATACTTGGTAAGCATCCTAAGGAAAAGTTTGATAAAGGAAAGGCATGGAGAGCTTCACAGATACTGGAGTTAGTTCACAGTGAATTGACTAGTCCATTCCAATATCCTTCATTGAGTAGGGCCAGATATGTCCTCACATTCATTGATGACTTTTCTTGATATACTTGGGCGTACTTTCTCAAATAGAAGTCTGAGGTATTTGATCAGTTTCAGGACTTCAAGACTTTTGTAGAGAAGCAATCCGGGAAAGCCATAAAAGTTTTGTGCATTGAAAATGGTAGTGAGTATGTCAACCATTGGGTTGAGAGCTTTTGCACTTCAGAGGGAATTGATTTGTAGCATTCAGTTCCACACAATCCTCAGCAGAACAGTGTGGCAGAATGGAAGAATAGGTCCTTGAAGGAAATGGCGAACTGCGTGATTCACTCCAGATCTCTTGCACCACAGTATTGGGTAGAGGCCATTAATTGTGCTTGTTATATCCAGAACTGTGTTCCTCACCGAGCCTTGAAGGGAGTCAGTCCTTTTGAAGCTTGGAGTAGTTGAAAACCATCAGTTAAGCACTTCTGAGTTTTTGGTTCTCCTGCATGGGCCCACATTCCTGTAGAGAAATGCAAGGCCTTGGATCCACAGAGTAGACCTTGCATATTTGTAGGTTATCCTGATGGTGTGAAGGGTTATCAGTTGCTCCACCCTACTACACATGAGTTGTTCATTGAGAGGAGTGTTCAGTTTGAGGAGGGCTCATCAAGCTCACTTTCTACCACTTCTCCAACTCCTTCTACTTTGGCATTGGAGTCACTTGGGATACATGATAGCTCCTCTGATGATTCAGATTCACCTGAGCAGTCTTCTACCTCCACTTCTGATGTAGAGAGCGATTCATAGGACTCACCTCCTTCCTTTCCTAGTCATCATTCAGAGGTTGATAATTCTCCATCTTTCAGTCCACTTTGGGCTAGACAGACCTTGCAATCTATAGGTGATTGGGTTGGGGATCCATCAAACACCAAGCAGACTCGTTCACAGTTCCAAGGTGCTCCACATGTCTTCATTGCTACTGCCTTAGATCCATAATCTTTTCATGAGACTTTTGGTATTCCTGAGTGGGATACAACTATGCAGGAGGAGTATAGTCCTTAATGAGGAACCACACTTGGGATCTCGTCCCTCTTCCTAAGGGAAGAAAACTTGTTTGATGTAAGTGGATCTATCAGACAAAATTTGTAGTAGATGGGTCAGTTGATAAGTATAAGGCTCACTTCGTCGCCGAAGGATTCTCCCAGGTTCCTGGGATTGACTACTCTGAGACTTTTGCGCTAGTTGCTTGAATGAATTCCATCCGACTTGTTCTTGCCATTGCTGTAGCTAATCATTGGGAAGTGTACCAGATGGATGTGAAGAGTGCTTTTCTTCACGGTGACCTTCAGGAGGAGATCTACATGGAGCAGCCACAGGGGTTCCTTCAAGATTCTTCACTTGTGTGCCATCTTCAGAAGTCTCTCTATGGCCTCAAATAGGCTCCTTGGGCCTGGTATGCCAAGATGGACTCCTTCCTTCTATCAATTGGGTTCACTTGGTGCCATTTTGATCCCAATGTCTACATTCTGCAATAGGATGATTCACTCCTATTTTTGGTTCTGTATGTTGATGACTTGTTGATCATAAGGAGTTCTTCATCCACTATTGGGGCTGTCAAAAATGCCCTTCATGACAATTTTTTGATGATTGACTTCGGCTTGTTGCATTACTTTCTTAGGATTGAGATCTACCAGTCTTCTTCTAGGATCACCATCAACTAGTCCAAGTATGCTCTAGATTTGCTCTCGAGGTTTCATATGGCTGATTGTAAGCCTGCTCCGACTCCCTTTCTTTCTGGAGTCAAACTTGAGGCTCAATGTTCTTCTCCACTTGTTGATGGAACTTTGTATCAACAACTTGTTGGGAGTCTCATTTATCTGACTCATACAAGACCTAACATTTCATATGTTGTAGGCATGGTCTCTTGATTCATGTAGGAGCCTCATGAGCTGCACTAGAAAGCAACCAAGAGAATCCTTCACTACATTTAGGGTACTCATAGTTTTGGGATTCACTATGTAGTAGGCATTGAGCTTGACTTGGTAGGCTACACAGATTCAGATTGGGCGGGCGATTCTCAAGATCACAAATCTACTTCAGGTTACAGCTTCTCACTTGGTTCAGGTCTTGTTTGTTGGTCGAGCAAGAAGTAGTCTACTATTGCTCTATCTTCTACTGAGGCCAAGTATCGGGGGGCTGTGAATGCTGCCACTGAGGCCATTTGGCTTCAAAATCTCCTCACTGAGTTTGGTATCCAGATTAGATGGCCATCAGTCATATTTTGTGACAACCAAAGTGCCATTCAGATCTCACGAAATCCGGCCCATCATCAACAAACCAAACACATCAAGATCCACATGCACTACATCTGAGAGCTCATCCATGGCCACATCATTGACCTTCACTACTATCTGACTTCTGAGCAGGTTGTTGATATCTTCACCAAACCCTTCACTGAGAGGAAGTTCCTTCATTTGCACGCTTTGCTAGGGGTGCGGGATGCTTCATCTTCTGGGGGGCTTCTTCCTCTCACTCGGAGTCCTGGCTATCTCTACTCTTGGGGGGGTCTCTTTTCTCTCTCTTTTTGGGGGAATTTTATGTACATGGGTACCTCATCAGGCTTGATTTGTTGGGACCCATTTCTACGTCCACTTAAGCTTCACTTATGAGGGGGTGTTACTGTATGTTTTTATTTCCTAGTGGGTTATTTATTTTTTCCCTATATTCCTAGGTTTTTTCTACACTTCTTTTAATCTTGCTTAGGTTAATAAATCATGCTTAATTAGGTGAGTGGTTATGAGGTGTCACCTTCCTACATGTGTGCATCCATTTTCTATCTTGGGAAGATACTTGCTATCTTTAGTCCAAGAGATGGTTGCTCTTGATTGGTCGGTATTGCCACCTCTTCCCTCTCCCTGGTCTATAAAATCATGCTACCTAGCTTGTATTTGGTATCTCTTTATTTTGCATCCTCTTAATTCTATTTTGCTTCTAGAATTTGCATTACTCTCTTGGAGACTAACTCTGTGTTGCTACTTTGATTTCATATCAGTTGCATTCATAGTTTAGATATCTATTCATTTGCACTAGTTTTCTGGGTTTATAATATTTTCAGATTTTATCAGCATTAAGTGGTTGAAGCCAATAGGAAGGCTAAGAAAGAACTGGCAATAACAAAACTGGATGAAGTGTTTGATAATGAAGGAAATCTTACTGAACCTATAGACACAATTGATGTCAATGCTCTGGATGTAGAGGATGTTGCTCAGGGTACACCATCAGAAGCAGCAGGACAGGAGAAGTAGGCAAAACAGGTAGAAAAGAAAAAGGAAGCAGAGGACAAAAAGGAGGAAGCAAAGAAGCAATTGGAGAAGAAGAAAGTAGAGGAGGATAAAGAAGAGGAGAAGAGAAAGGAAGCAGAGAAGGAGAAAAAGAAGGATGAAGAGGAGAAGAGGAAAAAGGAAGAGGAGAAGAAGAAGAAGGATGAAGAGGAGAAGAAGAAAAAGGAAGAGGAGAAATAGAAGAAGGATGAAGAGGAGAAAAGAAAGAAGGAAGAGGAAAAGAAGAAGGATCAAGAGGAGAATAAGAAGAAGGAAGAGGAGAAGAAGAAGAATGAAGAAGAAGAAGTAGAAAGATGAAGAAAAGAAAAAGGAAGAGGAGAAGAAACAGCAGGAAGAGGAGCAGAAGAAAAAGGACGAAGAAGAGGAGAAGAAGAGGAAAGAAGAGAAAAGGAAAATAGAAGAAGAGGAAAAGAAAAAGATTGAAGAGGAAAAGTTAAGAGCTACAGAGAAAGAAGAAGTAGCAAAAAGCACTCAGATGGAGACTCCAAAGGCAACCAGTAGTCAAGTCAAACCGGCTGACCTCACCAGTCCTATTGACCTCTAGTCTGCCAACGAAATGGAGCTGCTACAAAGCATTAAGGTTGCTCAAGAACATCTTGAAGTGTTAAGGAGGAAGAAGGAGCAAGATGTGGTCCAAGCTGCGGTGGACACTCTTACTAGTTTGTTACCTAGCACAAACCTCCCTAGTACTAACTCATCATTGGCATAATTGAAGCTCCTATGCACCATAGTGGATGATCAGGTGTAGAGCCTAGAAGTGGTAGCTGAGGAAAATGCCAAGAAAGAGCATCAAAAGGCTCTCAACATTGCCCTAGTGAAGAAGCTAAATGAGCTCCAGACCGATTTGCAAAAAGCACAAAATGACATAAGGAATGCTCTAGATGAGGGGAATCTACTACTGAGTAAGATTTGTCAACCTCATCTCTTTTGTGATGATGTTCTTGTATAGAAGCAAAAGCTACAAACTAACTTGCAATTATACATGAGCACCTTCAAGCCACCATATGACTCTTTACAGCTTATGGGCAAACCGTTCATCGGTTTCATATTTAGTCTGCCAAAATAGAGTTGGAAATAAGCAACCAGACTCAAGATTTGTAGGAACTCCAACTAGTTCTACTCCCACACCTATAGATACTTCAAAAATGTTTTCTCAATCTGGATGCCTTAATGGTGACTCAAGAGATGAGCACAATAGATGCCATGGAAGAACAGGTCTCCCAGATGCAGACAGAGAAAGAAGTGGCTACCACCCTACTTGAGTCCTGGTCCTTATTTATGAAACAATTTTTGCAGGACTTCAAATCAGTTTTTGACAAGTTTTATTCTTTATTGTCATAAACTCTTATTCTTTTGATACTAATGAAACAGGGGTTAGGCTGCAATATTATTTTTGTCATTGTTGGCAAAGGGGGAGAAGTATAAATTTTGAATGTTTTGATGTATACTTTCATGTTATTTTTGTTAAGAAGTAGTATACATTGTATTTTTTGCAAAAGAGATAGTGTATATGCTTAGGGGGAGTAATTTTGATTGTGGCATATTTTTGTTGTAAAACACTTAGATGTCAAAATTTCCTAAGTGTTGCCATCAATGCCAAAGGGGGAGATTGTTGGCATTTTTGATTATTATGTTGTGATTGTCATTGATGGAAACACATTTGCATTGAGATCACTTTTGTATGTATAAGTTAAAGCTCAACCGGTATTTGTTCCCAACCGGTATGATGCATTATAGTCCTTAGACTATTGGTGTTTTACAGAAAGTGATTACCGATCTGAAGCAGTATGTAGACCCCAAGCAGTTCGAGGATCTCAAGTGGTACGAAGGATCAAAGCGGCATAACACATATTTCCCAGTCTTCATTTTTGTCAAACCGGCAACCGGTATTTTGTATGAACCAGTAATACTCTGTGATGAGTTACCATCCATCGATTGTTTGACGGTGTCGACACTTCAATGGTGCTTTTTGTGTCGTTTTACAAAATATGTCTAGATGCATTGAACCTAGGAAATTGTATTGTAATCTTATTGGACTGACATGAAATTAGATTCCTTTAAAAGGACATCATGTCTAGGGTTTTAGGTTGTTGCTAGGGTTCAAGGTGGTTGATGAGTTAGAGAGAGTGTGAATGTGTAGAAGACTGAAGTAATGCTGGAATGCATTAAGAACGAGCTATCAAGGATCTAACCAAGCAATCTATGCTATTAGCTAGATCACTCACTTGTTGATTACTCACATCTTCGACAAGTCTGAATCCCTTAACCGGGTAGGCCCAAAATCCTTTTTGTAAATCCTCTAACAAGGTGGTTCACATCTGTGGATCTAAAATCCTCTAGCAAGGTAGTCTTTAATTGGACTTATCTCCTAAAAGAGATTGAGATTCCTAACAGGATCTGTTCTCATAAAGAACATTCTGTGACCTTAACTGGTTTGGTTCCTATTCTGTAGATAGTTACTTGTGAGTTCCATCTCATTGTGGTTTTTCCCATTTGGGTTTCCACATCAAAATATCTTGTGTTATGGTGTTTGTGCTTCTGTGGGTGAATGCATTATTTGCTATTTGGTTTGCATGTGTGCTAACCGGTTTGTCTGCTAAACTATTTTACCGGTTTACTATTAGTCTAGCAAAGTGTTTAAGTACATAGATTTTTGGCATACTAATTCACCCCCCCCTCTTAGTATTCATCAAAATGTTCAAGCTTGCAGGTTGCCTTATGGTGTCTCTATTCTTTTGGGTCTTTGTACCTCTTCATTTTGAACCTAAGCCATTGAATTCTTAAAACAGTTCAATTGGTTCAAGTTTCAAGGTGCGTTTTAGGTAAATGTCTTTAGTGGCCTTTATCTCCACCAAAGAAAGCACATTATTGTTATGCATTTTGAACTTTGAACCCGTGAAACTTTTAGGTTCAAGGTTCAAAACATCTTTTTGTGAGTCACAACTATGTAATGTTATTTAACGAGCAGGTGTCAATATGATTTAATTCAGTTTTGAACATTGAACCCTGAACCAATTGTCTCTTCGGTTCAACAGTTCGACAGTTCAAGGTTCAAAGTTCTTGCTTGTTAGTCATGGTTATTTCTCATTCCTGGTATTGTTTTAAGCCACTAGTTCATTTTTGTTGCCGGATGAACTTGAACCATTGAACTCTTTGTAACATGGTTCAAGGTTCAAGAGGTTCACTTCAAGCTGATTCTAAAGACTTTGTTAACACTGAAAGCAGCGCGGACAGAAGGAATATTCCCAGCATCTAACTGTTTAAAATTATAAATTTGGAAAGTAATCATGAGAACATTAACTATTTGTGCGGAAGTGATGGGCAATTAAGAAGGTGTCATATTTTCAGTCATTTCACTGTTACTTCACATGCTTAAGTGAATCAATATGAAGCGTGTGTGGTTTTCTCAGTTTTTTTCCCATCTGTTCAAAAGGATATATGAATTCATCTCCAGATTCATGGTGGTAACAGGTAAGTTCAAGTGATTCCTCTATGCTGTATTTCTTTAGTTCTGAGGATCTATCAGTGTAGGAAGAAAATCTTTAGCTTGTTGGAGTAGAATCCTACCCTGTTTAGAATTGTTTGATTAAAAGTATAGATAGGCAGTATGAGGCCAGTATTGCCAAAGCTTGGCCAGACATCATGTTTAGTGAGCATATTACCAGAACTAGATGATACTTCCTTGGCTCACACCAATCTAGGGGGTTTCTTAGAAAGAACCGAGAACCCTCAAGCTGGTTCAATAATGGAGAAAATAGTGAGAAGTGGTCTCATTGAGGCCGCTGCATTTCCACTTGTTGCACCATGTCCAGATTTGGTGATAGCTTGCATGAATAGGTATGATGTAGAGAATAGATGCATAAGAACCAGTAATGGTGAGCTTCTAGTTGGTATCAACAGGGAAACAGTAATGGCAGTGATGGGAATCCCACACAAGAAATCATATGAGGATTGGTCTATTGGGACCTCATACGCCTTCTTCTTAGAGAAAAAAAGTATGTATAGAAGTGTAATTGCGAGAAATTGGCTCCTTAGAGTTCAAAAAGGAGGGTCATGGCTACCAATGCCCCTGACTAGAGAGCACTTCATCACAGAAGTGTGAGACATTGTTATACTACAAAATAGGCTAAAAGGGAATTCACACTCCTTTTACTAGGAAGATTGGATTTATTTTTACATGAAGGTTTGAGTAACTTTGTGGGTATATCTAGTATATATATGTCCTCTTATCTTTTCTACATACTAGCTTGTACCAAAGATTGGCCTCATTTTCTCAATGAACCATGGGTGGATGGCATGAAGGTTTATGATTACTACCCTTTGTTACAGCAATAGAAACATGTAGAACATATTGGCAGATGCAATGGTGTCTTCATAGGGAGACTTGATTTTGAGCTACAGGGTGATGTGAACAAGAGAATGCCAGTTGAGGCATTGGAGTTAATAAGTATTTATGGTAGCTTCTTCATTCAATTTCCCTTGTTCACCTATCTTTGGGTAGGTGGTTTTGAAGGTGAACCATTCAAGCTACCAAGGTATGCCTTTGATAGCTATGTACTTATACAGGTGAGTAGGAAACTAGCTCATATTGATAAATGGTTGGGGGCAAAAGGCAAATCTTGAGTTGCCTTTCCTATTGATATTGGATACTACAGTTGTAAGTCTATATCTGATGCTTTAAATTTGGAATTGGAATTTAACAGAATTGTGAGATTTTGCCAAGATCAAGAGGCAATGGAAAGCACAAATAAGAGATACAAAATATATGATAGAAATAAACTGTATTCTATCAAGATGCAAATAATTATCAACTGGATCATCAATTGATACATACAATGAATATGAGCCCGCTTATATAGGCAAGGCTATATGGATATGTGAGCACACAAACATGACATGTGGCTCAATAAGAAACAAGGGTGGGTAGGAAATAGGTGTGGGTAGGTAGCAGAAACAATATAATAGTCCACATGAGGTGGATCACCCACTGAATGTGGAGTGTAACAACAAGATCACACCATAAAAGGTGGAAATTCTCCTACACACACTATCCCAATGTGGCACAAACACCCAAGTGTCTCATACCCAAACTACTATGAAATGCATGTACCTAAGTAAATTTAAGTAAGGTGTAATAATATCCAAGATGAATAATTATTTACACCAACACCCCCCCTTAAGTGCAACTTAGGGGAATGCACTTAAGTCTACAATGCAACTAAGCAATGCAAGATGGGTCCCGACTACTAGCCCATGTTAGGTACCCATGTACAAATGCAAATGCATGCAAACCAATGCAAGGAAATCTCTCACAAAGCGGGGAAAGAGAGAAAAACCCAATGGGAAAAAACCCTCCCCCAAAAGAGAGATGAAAACTAGATACAAAGAACTTTCATAGAAGTATGTGAAGGAAAAAACCCCATGTGAGGAAAAAGTCCCCCCCATATGAGAGAAGAAGAAGAGAGACTAGGAAGCCCCCCCTCAATCTGGAATCTACACCAATGATAGAAGCTCGAAGATGAATGAAGAAACTACTCCATGAACGTCAAACAACATTCCTCCCCTTAGGAAGAAACAAAACCAAAGGTGGATCCAAAAAGTCTCCCCAACCATGAAAGGAAGATGGAGAAAAAATACTCATGATGAAAGGAATCTCTGAAAACTGCTCAAGTGTTCCCATGTTGATGTTGTAAGGTACCCCCTCAAAAGGTGGTAAACTGTGCCACTGCTGAAAAAGGCACTCCAAGATCTAGTGGAGATGAATGTAGAACAATATCCAAAGACTCATATGTCTCCTCAAAAGATAAAGAGACCTCCTCCAAATGTTGTACAAAAGTATCCACAATCATGTCAACCTCTAAATATTTATCCTATGGAGAATGCACAAGAGGGTCAGAGTGATCCCTCGCAACAATCAAAGAAGGATCATCTTCATCAAAGAGAAGATGAATGTCATCAATGGTGTCTCCCAAATCTGCAATGTAGGAGTCCACAAACAAACCTGCAAAGTCTGTCAAGTAGGCATCCCAATCAACTGAAGCTAGAAGATATGAAATATCCTACTACTCTGAATCATAAGAAGGCAAAACTGTCGCACTAGCTGCATCATCAGGTGCAATAGGTGGTGTGATATCAATATAAGGAGATGAAATGCAAGGCTCAAGAACGGGGTCACATGTGAGAATCCCCAAGTTCAAATGCCCAAATTTCTCCTCAAAATCTAAATCATCAACATATGAAGAATCAACCTCATCGATAGGACCAAAATGTGAAAAAGAGTACAACCAAGATGCATGATCAACCACCCCAGTCACAATGATAGCTCCACTCTTCAAGTCTTTAATGATAACTGAATTAGGTGTGAACTCCACAGTTTTCCTAGTTGCCCCATGTGTGATTTGATAGATGGAAAGAAGATTATTTGTCAAGTGGGTTACACACAACACATCATTGAAGGAGTTATCCCCAATGGCAATAGATCCTTTACCAATCACATCAATGTATGTATGATTGCCCATCAAAATTTGTGGCATGTGGCAAGGCTCACATGTAGAAAACATAGACTGCAAAGATGCCATATGATGAGAAGCACCTGAATCTAGAAGCCATCTCCCTGAATCATGACTTGTAGTAGCACAAAGAGCTTGTCCCTTTCCTTTATCTATCCCAAAAGAGTGATCCTTTCCTTTATCCTTGGAAGAAGAAGCCGATGTAGACATTCTAGAAGGTAGGTTGATTCTATTCTTCTCAAGAAGATTCTTCAACTCATCAATATCCTTCTTATAACAATGATGTTCATCATGTCCTAACTTCTTGCAATATCCACAAAAAATATTGTCCTTATATGCTTTCCTCTTAGGTGAGAATGGTGAATCACCTTGTTGTGGAGAGGAAGATTTTTCTCCATCTTGTTGTGTTTTAGACTTAGGTTGCTTTTGATTCTTGTCTTTTCCCTGATTACTTTGATTCCCTTTGTTAGCCACCAAAGCTTGTGACTTTGAAGATTTGAGAATCCCCATTGTGGTCAACTTAGATTGCTCAAGTATCAACATCTCCGTGAATGAATCAAATGAGGGAGAAGTGTATGAGGAACCTTGAGCTAACCTATGGGTGTGAAAGCTAGATATAAAGGCTGCATACTCTGAAGGAAGCTTGTCCAACAAGTTATAAACCAATTGAGCATCCTTTTTGTCAATTCCATAATCCTTTAGCTTTTCTCTTAGCTCAATTGCTTTTGCAACATAATCTTGGATCATATCAAAATCCTTGGGATCTAAAGTTGTGAGTTCACTATCAAGCTTGTAGCCCTTAATCTCATCAACTTGACCATACAATTTCTTAAAAATATCCCAAGCCTCTTTAATTGTTGTACACTTATCAATGTGAAAAATGAGGTCATCTGATACATACTTTCTAAGTGTTCCAAGTGCTATTGCATTCTTAGTAAGCCATTCAATTTGAGCATTAAGATCAACCTTAGGATCAAGTGGTGCTGTAATAGTTTCATTTACATAATGAATGAGTCCTTTTTCCATTAGTTTACTTCATGCCTTTATTTTCCATGATGCATAATTATGAGGAGTTAAAAGTGGAAATTTAGGAGAACCCATAGCACCAAAATGAAAAAAGACAAGATAGAGAGAGGCACAATCACACAAGACACCCCCCTAAAATACTCAATCAAGAAATCCCCCCAAAATGGTGATTTTGGCACTTTATACTTAGTGCGTATACAATGGGCCACTTACAAAACAAGGCAAAGTGGACTTCTGATTTCAACTTACAATTTCTCAAAATGAGATCTAAGAGACTTCAACAAACACTACTAGTGATCTAAACTAAGATCCAAGCAAAATGCAAGTACCAAATATGCCAAAAATGGCCAAATATTGAAAGTACAATTTCTACTTAAAATCACTGCGAATAGATGGCAGATTATGAAAGTAGATGAAAAAATATGCACTTTCAAAAAAAAATGGCACTTGAAAAGGGGTCCATATGAGCCCAAATGAAACCTCCAAAGTTGTAAAAATCAGGATTTCACGATTTCCAAAAAACCTGTATCCAAAAATCAGAAAAATCTTGCACCACTGTATAGCTCATGAAATTATACCCAAAAACAAAAAAAATTGCTTGAAACAATGAGTCTGGATGAGTGAGATATCGCTATTTGAAAAATGTCTGCAAAATTATAATTTCTGAAAAATTTACGCTGCAGTGTCAAACTTCAAATGCCTCTAGATTTGGCCTTTGAAGTACAATTTGGATGAAACAAAAGGCAAAACTAACTTTCTTGGTCCTCCTCAATCTAATGGTAACCTCAAATTTGACCCATCAAGCTTCAATAATAACCTGCAATAGAAAACTCCAAAATACACAACCCCAAATAACATCAAATTTCTGTCAATTAGCAAACCAATGACACTCTAATGGCTCTGATACCATGTGAGATTTTGCCAAGATCAAGAGGTAATGGAAAGCACAAATAAGAGACAAAATATATGATAGAAATAAACTGTATTCTATCAAGATACAAATAATGATCAACTGGATCATCAATCGATACATACAATGAATATGAGCCCACTTATATAGGTAAAGCTATATGGATATGTGAGCACACAAACATGACATGTGGCTCAATAAGAAACAAGGGTAGGTAGGAGAAACAATATAATAGTCCACATGAGGTGGATCACCCATTGAATGTGGAGTGTAACAACAAGATCGCACCATAAAAGGTAGAAATTCTCCTACACACACTATCCCAATGTGGCACAAACACCCAAGTGTCTCATACCCAAACTACTATGAAATGCATGTACCTAAGTAAACTTAAGTAAGGTATAATAATATCCAAGATGAATAATTATTTACACCAACAAGAATGAACCTGTAGCCCTATCTTGCTAGACGTATGTTTGATAGTAGAGGTTATTCCGTGGAAAATCTAAATGTGGACGACCACTTTTGTCATGAACCCCAGTTGGAAGATTACTGGGAGAATTGCAGTGATGAATATGAGATAAGAAGGAGACTTTGGTCAAGATTTACTCTACAATAGATAATCATCATGAAGCTTCCAATCAATGTATCCAGAGTAGAGGAGGAAACAAGGGAAGATATTTTGGATACTGGATTCAACAAGGAAGATCAGGGAAAGCCAATCCCTGAGATTGATTGGAATAAAAAGGAAGATATAATATTCAAGCTAAAACTTTTAATATTGCAAGGAGAACTGAGAGGTGGTTGAGAGACCAAAAATTTAAGAAAGGATCGCTCATATCCTCCCATGGACTAAGAGTTGATTTACATACTCTGACTCAACTTCCTATTTCTTCCACTAATGAAATTGTTGATGTTGCAGGTGGTTCAAAGCCAATTGTTGAAAAAATCCAACCCAGGAGATCTAAAAGGTCATCATTAGGTTCTACAGGAGCTTGAGTAACTCGGTCAAGGATCAAGAAAAAGAATAAAAAGCCAACATTGAGCTAGATTGTTTTGGACCTAGATCCTAGCGAAGAGGTAGAAATAATAATGGATCAACGGGATTTGGGTGAGCCTGCGGTGCGAGAAATGGACATAGGTAAAGAAACAGAGATTGAATTGGACCCCATGAACACTCTAGTTATTGTCAATTCACCAGATAATCAGACAACTCCTCCACCTAAAGAACCTGCAAATACACTACGATGGTTAGAAGCTGCTGTTGGGAAGAAACATAGTGTGGTTCCAATTACAATCCCTATAGAGGACATGGTCAGCAAGTGTCTTAGAAAGGTATCTAAGTTGAAAAGACTCAAAACATAGACAATGTTTGAGATAGATGAAGCAACATGTCATTGGACGACCGAAATAGCAAAGCCTATTCTAGATAGAGACACAGACAAAGCTACCGAGGATGACTTCATAGTGGAAAAGATTGATCTGGGGGTCTCTTCATGAGCCGTTGATGTTAAACATTTGGAGTCTTCCATGAAGAGAATGATTTCTAGATCATGGAAGGACGAGAAGGATAAAAATGAGTTGAAGCAAATCATTATTCTGATGGCTGAGTACATCAATTCCATTCACCATCAAAATCGTCAACCCTTGTCACAGGTGGCAGTATCATTTGATCCCAGATCTCTAGCAAATCAAAAGATGTTGGATCAAGTCCAAAGAAACAGAATGGTCGCGAAGATGTTCAACAAATGGTTGGATCTTATAATACAACAAGGTTCAGACTAAATTGTCAGTCTGGTGAAAGTATATGAAGATGTTGTGACTGTGAGCAAGGAATTGGAATTAGAGGTCGTTTCCTAGGAGAAAGAAATGACCAAATGGGTAGGAGTTCTTGCATAGATGAATGATATACAAAAATTTGGTGTGATGAAGTTCCTGGCTGAAAAATCTGTGGAAAGCTTGGATGATAATCTATTATATGTGTCAAGGAAAAATGTGGAGTGGCGTAACTCAATTATTAAATAGGGTCACAAAGAATCCATTAAACTGCTTAAAGGATTGAAAGATTTAATTGATACAATATAAAAGGATCTCAAATGCATTGACATCTAGCTTATGAAAGATGATTCCCAGACAATCGAAGCTGCCACAGATATGACAAAAATCTTCCAAGAAAGGATACAATTCATTCGGAAGACAAAATCCTTCACTAGGAATGATTTCTCAAAAGTAGCCAGGATTGAGTCAATTCTCACAGTTTGTTCTGATCATTTGGAAGCGCACAAGGAAAGGGTGACACAAGTGAATATGGACAAGGAGGTTTGGAAGCAACGAATCCAGCATATCAGACTTTCCTACTTTCAAGTCATCTTGAACTTCTCGGCGGCACATTTAGAGTGGTGTGGCATTCGCAGTAATGTGGCAAAGAAGGATAGACCAGTGGCTTCCTCTGCCACGGTGGAGTCATGATCAACTTGGGGATGAGCTGTCAACCCCTCCTATGACTGTTATTTTAGTTTCTCTTTTTTTTAGCAAATGGTTTATTTAGCCTTTGGTTAAAGTAAATTTTTAATTATTATGTAACAAACTATGAGCCTGGAGGCTATGTAAGCTAGGAAGTAAGTTTATGTTAAGGTCCGAAAAACTGTGATTTTTCAAGGAACAAACAATATCTGTTTTCTATGAATTTCTTAAAAATGGAATAACTTGTTTATCAATGAAATGTTATGGTGTGTTGTCTTTGAATCTGTGTGTTTGAGGATTGGTGATATTTCTTGAGAAGTCAACTAATGTGCATGATATCATTTTGTTATCAGTTATTCCTATGTTTTCTGGATTCATTGTTACCATTATTTGCAAGTAAATTCATTTGTGGATTGAGTTGTTCTGATCCCCCTTATCCTATGATATATGAGAGAGAATCAATCAGAGTTCATACTGCTATACATTTGCTTTTGCTCTGAATTTATGAAATGAACATGTGTGAAAATCGGAGTTTGTGAGCTCTTATTTGAAATTGATCTTTAGAATATTCTTTTTGTTTTACTTAAAAAGCATTCCTTTGTGTTGATAGATGAATTCTAGAGCCTTTCCATGCTTTCCACAGATTTTTGTCATATTTGTCATAAAGCAACCTGGCGACTCTGAAATCCACTTCCTGGAGTATGAGTTAGATTCAGAAAGAGGAGGTGACTTTTTGGTTACTTTAGAAGATCCTTCATGTGTTGTGCTCACAAGAAATCAAAAAATGTAAAACCTCGGGGTGCTTCTTCATCTTCTACTATGAATTTTAAAGGTAAGGAAATTGTTTCAAAATTTTATAACAATGATCAAAAACCTCAAGAGTCCCCATTGGTAAGGTTTGTTTAAAAGGAAAGTTCATTTGATATTATAGAATTTTGTAAATCCTCCCAAATTCAAATTACACCTGCCGAGTATCTTAAGTTAAATCCCAAAGAATTCAATAGACTCGTTCAGTTTGTAAAAGGAAATAATGTGTTACAAGCTAATGGAACACAATAGTCAGTAAATACCACATTGTCTTCCCACAGTGATGTATCAGCTTATCCTGTTGCTCATGAAAGGACCCCTGAAATAACTGCCCTCCAAACATATGATACTTTGTCTGCCCTTGAGTCAAAACCTGAGCCCTTTTATATATCATTGTTTATAAATGGTCTTAAATTAAAGAACTGTATCATAGATTTAGGTGTATCAGATAATATAATGCCCTCTACAGTAGCTAAAGAATTGGGGTTACCCTTGACGAAAACTTTTGGCAGATGTTATTCGATGGACTCTAAACAAATTCCCCTGTTGGGACAAATTAAGGATGCTCAAGTAGTTCTTGCCGCCCACCCGAACAAAAGAATCAAGATGACTATTCTAATAGCTGATATCCCAGCTAGCTATGGCATGTTGCTAAGTCATGCATTTTGTAAAGACTTAGGAGGTGAGATTAAAATGGATTGGTCTCAAACAACAATTCTTGTAGGAAAATAACGAGTCATTTTGTAGCCTGAACCAAAGTCTAAATTCTGCTAATGATCCAAGGGCCCAAATTCTATAACATGAATGTCAATTCGAAAACTACATGATTTTGTCTGATAAGGAGGTAGTGGGAGGCCTATCACAGCCAAAGGGAGAAGAAAGTTTGTGGTTAATGGAGTTTGATGGAAGTTGTGCAGTGTCAGGTTCAGGTGCAGGGGTGGTGTTAATTCCGCCTTCTGGTACTCATATCCCTTTTTCTTTTAAATTGGAGTTTAAGAACACAAACAATATGGCTGAGTATGAGGCTTTTTTATTGGGTTTAGCTGAAGCCAAGAAATTGGGAGTAAAACTTCCACAAGTCAAAGGAGATGCTCAGTTGATTGTAAAATAGGTCTGAGGGTTATTTAATGTAAAAAATGAAAGGCTGAAATACTACTGAAATAGATTTTGGGATGAAATTGAAGGTTTTGATGCATTTTCAATTGAGGCTATTCCTAGAGAACAAAATTCAAAAGCAGATTCATTAGCCGTGTCAGCTTCCTTATTGATTCCTCATCTTGAATTTGTTGATGATACTTACCGAGTGGAGTTAATATATCGGCCTAGTGTTCCTGATAACTCTGAATTCTGGCAAGTGTTTGAAAATGATAAACAAATTTATAATTTTATGCAGTGTAGAAACATTTGCTGCTACATATTTTGAAGGTTCAAATGCAGAGTGTAAGGATTTTTCACCAGAACGGGCCAAGGAGTTGACTGATAGAGTTATGCAATTAAAAGGGAACAAGATTCCTAAAGGGTTAGTTTCATTGGAGCGTCTAGTTGATCGTCATGATGCCTACAAGAAAAACAAAGGTGATAAGTCTCCTGAAGTTCAAGATGTTGGAGGTTATGAAAGGATTAACATTAGCACTGAAGAGGATCCCAAATATATCAATTTGGGAAAATGTTGCATACCTGCGGAGAAAGAGAGGTTCATTAGTCTCCTATTGGAATTAAAGGATGTATTTGCTTGGTGTTATAATGATCTAAATAATTTCAAAGACAAAAAAATTTAGCATCAAATTCCCCTGAAACCTGGAGTAACTCCTTTTTGACAAAAGCTTAGAAGTTTCAATCCTAAAGTAGCTGAATCCATATTTTAGGAGGTAGATAAAATGTTAAAGGTTAGGATTACATACCCCAATCACCATTCTACATGGATAACCAACATTGTTCCTATTCGGAAGAAAAATGGAGAAATAAGGATCTGTGTAGATTTTAGAAACCTGAATCAAGCCACTCTAAAAGATAACTACCCATTACCAGTTATGGACCATATTTTGCAAATAGTTTTAGGTTCCAAAATAATGTCTATGCTTGATGGATTTTTGGGTTATAATCAGATTAGTGTTTTGGGAAGTGATCAACATAAGATTGCCTTTATTACTCCCTAGAGTACCTTTGCTTATAACAGAATGTCATTTGGTTTAATCAATGCAGGGGCAACATTTCAATGAGCTATTGATTTATCCTTTGGTCATTTAAAAGATAAGATAATTGTTGTGTATCTTGATGATTTAACTGTCTTTTCCAAGAGAAGAAAACATCACCTGTGGGATTTGAGACAAGTGTTACAAAGGTGTCGTGAGCATGGGGTGTCCCTGAATCCAAAAAAGTCATTGTTTGGGGTGACAGAAGGTAAGCTGCTTGGCCATATTGTCTCTAAAGAAGGAGTAAGAGTAGATCCTGTCAGAGTAAAGGCAATTCAATAGCTAAGTCTACCATCAAATAGAAATGCAGTCAGATCCTTCTTTGGACAAGTAAATTTTCTAAGGAGATTCATTCTAGATTTTGTAGAGACTACTAGGTATATTGTAAATTTGATGAGTGAAAAGCAAGCTTTTAAATGGAATGAGGAAGGAAAGAAATCATTCGAATCAATAAAGAATGTTATTGGTCATGCACCTATTCTAGTTAATCCAGATTTTAAGGACTTTGTTATCTATTGTTATGCCTTGGAGCATACTATGTCAAGGATTCTATTACAAAAGAATGAGGATAATGAAGAATTATCAATATCTTTTATGAGTGTTCCCTTGAAGAAACATGAATTGAAATATTCCTTGATGGAAAAACAAGCATATGCAGTTGTGAAAGCCATAAAATAGTCCAGGTACTATATTCTCCATTCTCATGCAATTGTTTATGTGCCTCACTCTACAGTCAATAGCATATTGATACAACAGGATATAGGAATGAATAATAGAGCCTCATGGGTGTCACAGATTCAATAGTTCAATTAAGATTTTAAGCCCACAAAATTGGTGAGAGGACAAGGTCTATGCAAATTTATTGCTGAAAGTAAGGAGGAAATGACAGAGGAATTGCCTTTAGTCTTTTTTGTCAGACTTTAGGATTCCTGGTTTGTGGATGTTGCTGTAACGTCATAAATTGTATGCACTTGCTAAAGCAGTACAATTTCACACCTAGTTTAGCACCCGCCTTGGCGCAGTTGTATTTTACATTACATTTCCCCTTTAGCACTTAATTAATCAAATTAATTAGGTCTAAAGGTTCTATTTCATCATTTTCCACATCATAAAGTCGGGCCCTTTCATTAAAGCGTGCCCCTTTCATTTTATTCTTCCAATGCACTACTTAATCAAAAACCCTAATTAGGCCCTATTCTAAGCTTGGGGGCTTGATTTCGGGGGTCAAAACATCTCGAAATCACTGATAACTTCGAGATTCTCTCTAAAATCATCATATCTGACGGCCCTGAAAATTTGGTGAAAAGTTGTCGGGACCGTGGCGCCCGGAGTGCACACGGTCCCGGACATTTTTCCCAAAATTTTAGGAGCGCGATCCAATCATAAAATAAAGCTTAACCCCAAGAAATTGGCAGGATATTCAATCTCTAGGTCGGCCAAAAGACGAAATTACGACCTAGGGTTTCATACATAAGAGCTCTCTTTCTTCATTTGAAGGGATCCAATCCGAATTTTGTTTTCAGGAACCTCATATGCAGCGAAAGAGAAGATCTTTGAAGATTTCAACAACTTTCAACATCCCTCTGTCAAGCATTTATCAAATCCATTCATCCATTTAGGGCTTGGAAGACATTGAAGAACAATAGGAGATTACCGACTGAAGATTGGCTTGTACCCCTCCCTTGAGGGTTGGGTATGATTTCATGTTGTTTTCATGTCTTTGCATAAGCTTCAATATATCCTTCATTCATGCTTTAGATCACTTTGCATCTTGATTTAGAGCATTTACATTATCATTTACAAGCAATTAGGGTTTACTTTCTAGGTTGCTCTAGTTTGCTTTCTTGCATTTTAGGACCTTGCACACACACTAGGTCTGCACACACAATACATTTTACAAAACAACTTGGCTATTCATGGAGGTGGAAATCACCGAAGCGGGGGTTTGACTAAGGCAAAACCCTATATAGCCACCCATACACCCTTTTTCAGATATCAGTGCAGGTTTCGGGACTCGGACGACGCTGCAGGATACAGATTCGGAGAGAACAGGTCGAGACAGCACTCTGCATCAAATTGCAGAGCAGAACACCAGGATAGGGGTGTGGGGCATCGTGGTCCTGCTAGGATAGGGGCGCTGGGTGCCCTGGTCCCTGGGACAGAGGCGCTGGGTGCCCTGGTCCTCCTGACAGACAGCATTTCCGATAGTTTTCGACAGTGTTCCAGAGTGCAAAACAACAGTTTTCGGTGCAGTTTTCAGGATAGAATCAGGACAGTGGCACCCGCGCCCCCGTCTCGCACATTTTCAGTCCGATTTTGACTCTAGGTACACATTTGCATTCTTGTCTTATCCTTGTACTTACAACTTTCCCTTGTTTAAGTTCAATTCTGCAATCTTGTTATTAGTTCATACTTGCATTCTAGGGTTAGGAATTGAACTTGCATAATCTTACCTTTCAATTACAACAAAGGAATAGAAACCCTAATAGGTAGCCTGTGGCTCTCTCTTTCACAAAAAAGAAGTAGCCAATTGTGTGATACCTCTAGGCTCTTTCGTATTCCATAATGTGTGACAAAAAGGTAGGATTAGGGCATGATAACCTAGTCTCGCTTTTTCCCCCACACATTTTGGTGAACTCGACATGAATCTATCATTGTTTCTTCTTGCATTGCACTTGTTAGATCTAGATCTAGATCTAGTGTGTTTTCATTTCATTTTTATTAAAAAAAAAAAAAAAAAAAAAAAAGGAGTGTGTTTCTTTGCATTGTGTTTAAATTTCATGCAATTTTTATTTCAAAATGTCAGACTTTTATTTGCAAAATGTTCATGCTTATGATGATTATTATGAGTATAGCCAAGATGAATTAGATGAAGCTTTAGATGAGTTTTTGAGCCCTAAAGATGCCAAACCTTCATTTTACCAAAAACTCATAAACCTTGTTACTATGCCATTTTGTTGTGATGAGAAAGATAAGTTGAATGAGTCCTCTCAAGGGTACATTCCTATCAACTCTTCCACTAAATCTAGTAACATGGTTGTTTTCAACAATCCCCTCTATGAGGAGATGTCTCCTTTTGAATCAAAAGATAAACCTTTTAATAGATATGATCATGCTTTGTTGGATGATGCTCTTGATGACTTTGTGGCTTTACCGAAATCTCTAAACAAAAACAAAACTTCTAAATTGGTTAACATGATAAACTTGAATGAGCATAAAAAGCCTCTCTTTGAAGTCCAAGGTGCTTATCCTTCTCCCACCTTTCAAGGTCCTAAATCACCTCTCCTTACTGTCCAAGGAGGGTATGATCATGATTCCTTTCGTACTCCGAATAAACCAATCATCACTGTGCAAGGAAGAAAACCTATAAGTCCTTATAGTTATGCCAACCAAATAACTAGAGAGAGTTATCATGCGGTTGCCCATACTTATCATACCAGAAATAATAGGCAGCCTAGTCCTCCTCCTGTTATTCCAGTTTCTCTTCCGAATCCTCAACCAATTCTTCCGCAAGCTCCGTGTATTTCACAAGTTCTTGGCAAGGAATATGATCTCATAGAACAACTTAAAGCTACCCCTGCTAAGATATCCCTTTGGGATTTGATTCAAACTTCTTCCACTCATCATGGAATGTTACAAGATGCCTTGAAAGATTTGAATGTTCCTCCACCGAATACATCTAGTAATATAGCATCTTTGGTTAACTCTGTGATGAATCCTAAAGCTCAAATTGTGTTTACCCAAGATGAGTTGCCTACTAGTGAAATCCAACATCAATATGATCCCTTGATGATTGTGGTTATCATGAAAGACACTGCTATAAGACGAACACTAGTAGATAATGGCTCTAGTCTTAATGTGTGTAGCATTAATCTTTTGCATAAGATGAATGTGGATACATCTTTAATTGAGCCGGACTCTTGTCCTATTCGAGGCTTTGATAACGTGGCTAAAACTTCATTAGGTACTATCACCTTACCCATCACAGTGGGGCCTGTTACTTTGCCTACTCCTATCCATGTTATGTCGGGAAATCTAACATACAACTTGTTATTAGGGAGACCTTGGATTCATAGTATGCAAGCTGTCCCCTCTACATTGCACAGACAAGTTAAGTTTATCTACAACAATAAGACATATACCTTGATAGGTGATACCAATTTTCAAGCTTGTTTGCAAACATCTACTTCCAAAGGGGGTTCTTCTAAGCCTTCCTCGTCTAGTGATGACTCTTTAAACAAGATACCTATCAATGAATCCCTACTCTCTGATGATCAAAATTCTTTGGATGAGTCTGGAGCTCCTGAAGAAGACTCTTCTCGACTTGAAACTACACATAAGAAGGATTTTGATCCTGAGAAGGTTCTCGCAGACGATGATTCGGGATCCCTTGATTTTAATCCTACCTTTGTAGGTGAATATAAGGTTCCTTCTAGAGAGCTTAAAGTTGAAAAGAAGGAAGAAGATAAAAATCAATCAACACTACCTGAACCTATGAGTAATAACTTTGTGGCCGCTTCTCAAACTTCTTCTCCCTGCACCTCTAATTCTGAAGAGTTTGATTCTTTGTTTTATGAAAGACCACCTTCTCTTCCTGAAATGGCTGATCATTATGGTCGTGGTTTTTGCATTTTTGCTAAGCATGGGTATCATGGAAATGGTTGCGGTGCTCATGAACAAGGAATAAAAGTTCCTTTAGAGACTAATTTTCACAACCATGCCTTTGGACTTGGCTATAATCCCTGTAAGTGCACTAAAGCTTCTAAGAGACCATGCATTAGTGTTAATGTTATTTCTACATCTATATCAATGCAACACCCTGAGTATATTGATGGGGATCCTTCGTGTGCTTGTGCTTTTGACATTTTCCCTACCGATGATGCTTTAGCTGAGTTTTTAGGAGCATATGATACTCTTCCTCGTTATCATCACAATAGGGGACTCCCTTATTGTTTGAACACTGAAGCCTATTTTGGAAAAGAGATTGATAATGATGAGATTGTGAAAGAATTCCCTGAGCTAAAGGATACTCCTCAACAAAGTAATCTTCTCATAAGTGACACCACTAATGTTAAGATGGATCCTTCCAATGAAGAAAAAGTTATTAAAATTGGAAAATGTTTGGATGAAGAGGAACAAAAACAATATGAAGATTTATTGCATGAATTCCCCAAGATCTTTGCTTGGACATACTCTGACATGCCTGGTATAGATCCTAAGATTGTTACTCATAATATTGTCTTAGTCCCTGATGCTAAGCCCGTGAAACAAAAGATTCGAAAAATGAATCCTAAGGTGGCTTTGCTTGTTAAGGCTGAGATTGAAAAGTTATTGGAGGCTGGATTTATCTGCCCTATTGATTATTCCCCATGGATTTCAAATATTGTCGCTGTGGCTAAACCAGATAATAAAATAAGAATGTGTACCGACTTTCGGGATCTAAATAAGGCTTCTTTAAAAGATGATTTTCCTCTTCCAAACATTGACATGATAGTTGATTCTACGGCAGGACATGCCTTATTATCCTTCATGGATGGTTTTTTAGGATACAATCAAATTTTCATTAACCCTCAAGATCAATTCAAAACTGCTTTCACCACTCCTTGGGGTACGTTTTGTTGGATAAGGATGCCTTTCGGACTTAAAAATGCCGGTGCAACTTATCAACGAGCGATGATCCTTATCTTTCACGATTACATGCATAAGATTCTAGAAGACTATGTTGATGATGTTTTAGCCAAATCCATTCTTCGCATAGATCATATTAAGATCCTTCGTCAAATCTTTGAAAGGATTCGTAAATATCACATGCGCTTGAATCCCCGAAAATGTGTTTTTTGTGTGGATAGTGGAAAACTATTAGGATTCATAGTTTCGCATCATGGGATTGAGGTGGATACTAAGAAAATAGTTGCTATTGTCAACATGCCACCTCCTAGAAATGTGTCTCAACTCAAAAGCTTACAAGGAAAAATTCAAGCTATTCATAGGTTTGTATCTCAACTTGTGGATCGTACTTTTCCTTTCACTCAACTTCTCAAAAAGAATATCACTTTTCAATGGAATGAGGATTGTCAGCCCGAACCTTCTCAACCCTTCCTTCTTTATACGGCTGCGTCCTCATGCTCTTGCAGCATTATTGGCACAACATGATAAAGATGGTAAGGAGTGTCCGGTTTATTACATAAGTCGTACCTTACTCGATTATGAGACCCAATATTCTGCGATAGAAAGACAATGCTTGGCCTTGGTGTTTGCGACTCAGAAATTGAGACATTATCTCTTAAATTCAGAAGTCCATGTCATGGTAAACTTTGATCTGTTGAAGCATCTTTTCTCTAAAACTGATTTATCAGGACGCCTAGCTAAGTGGGTTATGATGTTAATTGAATTTGACCTTAAATTTGTTTCACAAAGAGCAATTGAAGGGCAAGCGTTGACTGATCACTTAGTTGAGGCCCCTTCACCTTTCTCCTTCCCTAACCCTGAGTCTTTTCCTGATGATTTCATCCTTTGTACAGAAAAAGATGAAACTTGGAAGTTATACTTTGATGGCTCTAAGTGTCGTATGGGATCAGGGGCAGGTGTTGTTCTGATTTCTCCTACAAAGAAGTCCATTCCCTTATCTTACCATCTCAATTTCCTATGTACCAATAACATTGCTGAGTATGAGGCTCTTATAGCAGGAATAAAGGCAGCCTTAGCTTTGGATATAAAACACATACATATTTTTGGAGATTCTCAACTGATTATAAGACAGGTAACAAGACTGTATCAAGTGAAACAAGACAAGTTATCACAATATAAAGACCTTGCTATCTCTTTGTTACAAAAATTTGATTCTTACACCATAGAACCTGATCCTCGAAAAGATAATCGACATGCGGACGCAATGGCATGTGTGGCTTCTCTTGTATCTTTAGAGGACCCTGTGGTTGATCTTAAATTTGTTATTCACAACCTTACTTCTCCAGCTATTGTAGATGATTCCAGCCTGGTGACATGTTGCGACTTCATAGACTCAGATGAATGGTACTCGCATATCGTAAGATACTTGACCGATGGTACCTTTCCTGATTCCGCTAATAGGAACACCAGGGCTAGAGTTTGCAAGTTGGCTGCTAGGTATATCATTCTCTCTAATGTTCTTTACCGAAGGGGTTATAACGGTCTTCTTCTTCGCTGTCTTAACAAGTCAGAAATCCCTATTGCTCTTGAAGAGGCGCATTCAGGTGCCTGTGGGGGGCATTTTGGAGGTAAATCCTTGGTGCAAAGATTACTTCGAATGGGATATTATTGGCAAACTATGTAGCAGGATTCTTTTTCATTTGTTAAGAAATGTCATCAATGCCAACAACACAATAATTTGATTCATGCTCCTGCCCAAGAACTTCGTTCTCAAGTAGCTTCTTGGCCTTTCTCTGCATGGGGGTTGGATCTCATCGGTAAAATCTCTCCTCCTTCATCTCAAGGACATGTTTTCATTATAACCGCAACAGATTACTTTACAAAGTGGGTAGAAGCTGTTCCTCTTCGCTCCACTACAGCTGAAGTGATTTGTCAATTTCTTCTAGAAAACATTATTTCTCGATTTGGGATACCTTCCACTATAATCTCTGATAATGGGACATCATTTAAGAATAAAGACATGAAGCAATTCCTCGAGAAATATCATATCAAACATCGATTTTCTACACCATACTATCCTCAATCAAATGGTCAAGCCGAATCATCCAATAAAATAATCGAACAAATTCTTCGCAAAACCGTGAATAAGCATGGTAAGGATTGGAGTACTCAGCTAATCTATGCTCTTTGGGCCTACCGAACGAGTGTACGAATTGCCATGGGAACTACTCCTTATAATCTTGTTTATGGTGCTGATGCTATCATGCCTTTAGAATTAGAGATTCCATCACTTAGAGTTTCTCTCAAAGGTATAATAGATGATGACTCCTATAGAGAACAAAGACTTCAACAGCTTGAGATGCTTGATGAACAGCGTATAAATGCTCTTGAGCATATTCAAGCGTATCACAGAACTCTACAATGAAACTATAATGATAAGGTTATTCAACGTTCCTTCTCAGTGGGTGACTTAGTGCTCTATGAGAATCAGCGCAATGTGAATGCCTTACCTGCAGAAAAGGGAAAATTCAGTCCTAATTGAAGATTATGGATCAGGTGCTTACAAAATAGCGGATGTAGATGGTACACCTCTTAAAGACCCTATAAATGCTATGCACTTGCGTAGATACTATGCTTAATGCCTCATTCCTTATCATTTATCTATTTCCTTTCTCACTACTTCAAAATTGGATAATATGTTAACATATCTTTGTTAGAGCAAGTAGAATTAAATGATGTTTTGTTTAATCTATATTGCTTCGTTCCTGACAAGCATGTGTCTTTACTTTATGGTTTGTCTTGAATTCATTTTATGTAAATTGCAAAAGATTTACATTTTTCATTATGTTGACATATTATACAATGTTTTTATGTGTTAAGTTGAATCATGTCATGTTGTGTTTAAATTCAAATTAAATCACATTGGTTATATGATTCATAGGCTTAATACATACTTTCTTATCATCAATGTAGTACTTGATTAAATATTTTAATTAAGTCACACATGTATCAATTTAATCATGGCGCATTGAGAAATCAATCACATGGAAATTAAATTCAGAACATACATGTACATCTACCAAATGTCTTAACTTTAATCACAATACAAATTGTTTAGGCATTAAAGATAACATGTTTGAAACAAAGAAGCATATATATATATATATGTGGATCAATATACAAAGGTAGGTCACTACACATCCAAAATGTGACCTACCCTACATCATAAAATCATCTCCTATCCCTAGGGCTGGTGGCTGGAGAGTGACGACTAGATGCTCCCTCCTGATCCGGTCGTGCAGGTGGACCCATGGGGGTATACCGTGATATAGATCGTGAATGGCTCCGAGAGGAACTCCTACGATCCCTATCCATAAGGATAGCATGATATGAGGTAGCCTCGGCTTGAGCTGCTGCTAGATCATGCTGTGCTCGCTGAAGGTCCTCTGATAGAGCCCGCTCTCTCTCCCTCCATATCTCTACCTGTACTCGGAATGGGGAAAACAAGTCCTCATGCCGACTCGCGTTCCCCTGAGGCCTATAGGCAATCTGTGAGGAACTAGGGATCTGCGCTGTCGTAGAGATATCTGTCACTGCTTGCTGGATCAAGGAGCGCCACTCCAGCACATTAGCTGTAGCAGTAGAACAGATTTTGTGTTAGTACCATTTTATATCATCAAAACATCAATCAATCAATATAAACCTACTATACCTGGATCTCCCTCATGCCAGTAGGGATCGTGATATGGTAGCATCTGTGACTGGGAACTACTAGGCTCCCCACGCTCGAACGATCTATGCGCGATAGGTGCAGGTCTTCGTAGCGCCTCGTGTTCCCCCTCTCGAGGAATAACAGGAGGATCTAAGGCTACGGTATCATCTCCTGAATGGTGAGGAGCTACATCTGACTCCTCCTCATCATCTCTATCCTCCTCCTCCTCTCTATCCTCATCCTCCTCGCCATCCTCATCCTCATCTGCATCCTCATTCTCCTCATCATCATCTCTCTCCTCCTCATCGTCATCCTCATCCTCCTCCTCCTCAGCACTAGGCTGATCTCCTATAGGCGGATTAGGACCTCCTGTCTCCTCATGACCCTCTCCCTCCTCTGGCTCCTCTAACCTGGATCCCTGATCCTCATCTCGGTCTCCATGCCTCCATGGACCTGGATGGCCTGCCGGGTGATCTGGTGGAAAGATAGGCCCTGGGTATGATCTCACAAACCAGGAATGATACCTGCACTGTGCCCCGGGGTCTGCAGCATAATCAGTGACTACATCCTGATCGGACCCCTCTATATCTGTGATCTCAATATCATCTATCATCGGTCTCGCTACTACTCTGGGTCTAGGAAGGACTTGCGAGTGTCGAGTGTAGATGGGCACATCGGCTGGGACACACTGCTCTAGCCCGAACTACCTCCGCACTCAGTCGAAGTAGAATGGGACTATGATGTGTGGATATCATCCTCTCAGTAGGCGGTTCCTCTGTAGGCATGTTAACTGTCTCTCCATCCCATCCCATCTATGCATCCGCAGATATGGTCTCCACATGGTCACCTCAGTTGTCAATCTGTCAACTATCACTCTCCAATACAATAGATCTCCAAATCTCCACTCGCTGGTAAGTGGATAAGCAAATACCCTAGGTTGCTCGGTAGCCATACTCATCGGATAGCCGACAGGCCTGGTGCATGTAAAGTGCTCAAATATCCACACCTGCAGAAGTGTGCATGTCATCAAGCTGCAACCCTGTCCGAAAACATACTCCTCAAGGTCGTGATAGAGATGTGCAAGCATACTCCGACCCCAAGAATACACTCTCCTGTGTCTCTCCATTGCTCTGATGCACCATGTGAGACCCCCATGCATGTGTGTACCTCGCCCGTTAGGGTAGACAGCTAGTGCAATGATGGCTATCATAAGACATCTCATGAGGGGCACCCCTCCTGTAGGATGTAAGAGCCAGCTGACCATGATACGACCTCTCGTCTCACTCGGCATGACTCTCCCTATACAATATACCTGCTCCCTCTGATGATCCTCTACTAACCGATCGGTCGCATATGTCACGGTAGCTCCTCTGATCGGTAGGCGAAGAATGCGGTACACATCCTCAAGTGTCACCGTCATCTCCCCTACTGGAAGATGGAACGTGCACGTGTTAGGATCCCACCGTTCCATGAGTGCCATCAGCATCGCGGGATGAAATCGGATGGCCGACATAAGAATCATAGACCACAAACCTACTATCGACAATGTGTCTCTCTCTGCCTGAGTGAGTTGGGGAATCTGATCTCGCAAACTGCATAGAATCTGTCCCACCGTGTGCTCTCTCATATACGGGAGACCCTGCATCACAAAAACATAACTATAATCTGTACTCAATCATCAAAAATCATTCATGCAAAACTATCGAACATCGTATGCTAACCCTAGCATCTCTCGCCAAGACCTGATTGGGGCCATGGTGCCTTTTCAGGGACCATGGCGCCCTGTCAGGGACCATGGTGCCCTAAAGGGACCGTGGTGCCTTGAAGAGACCATGGCACCCTGTCAGGGACCATGGCGCCCTGAGGGGACCATGGCGCCCTGTGTGGGACCCATGGTCGGGTTCCAGGGCCTGCAAACGATCACAGAAAGTCAAAATGTGGAAAATCAAAAGTCAACGTTCAGTCAACTCACCTCGTCCAGTGGCTCATCGTCAATCACGGCCTGTCGCATGATCTCAATCCTCATGGGACGCTCCGGTCATCGTGAAGGCATGATGATGGCTATGTGGGCTCCACTGCAATGAACAATACTCGGAATCAACAAAGTGACAAATGCAAATGTCTCTTTCAAGGTATATACGTTCATTCCTTTACATTTACTTTCAAAACCCTAATTTTCCTCTTTCACTCATTTCATCATAACTTGAGTTTGGGAGATGCGATTTTCGAACCGTTTGTTGCCTGGGAATTGTATTTTCGCTCCCCTACTCTTGGGATGTTCCAAAAAGTGCTCTGATGAAGCCTTTTCAGTGAACATCCCTCATCAATACTCTCTTACACAATTTGTCATAAGTAAACATGCTACCCTGTTTCACCTCCCTAATAAGCAAGTCGAAACAGGGGGGGCATATAGCTACTCACAAATTTCATCACATTCCTTAGTAAGCATTAGGTGATTTTGTGATCTAACGTGTGTTTTGTAGGGTGCAGTTCCTAACTGTGTACTGCAGATACCGCTGGGGGCTTCGTCCGACAACTTATGGATATATCCTTTTTCAAATGATGTTTACTTTCTGTACTTTAGTTTGCATATGCACGTAGTACTCATATGACCGCTAAAGTGGGGGCTAAATGTAACATCATAAATTGTATGCACTTGCTAAAGTAGTACAATTTCACACCTAGTTTAGCACCCGCCTTGGCGCAGTTGTATTTTACATTACATTTCCCCTTTAGCACTTAATTAATCAAATTAATTAGGTCTAAAGGTTCTATTTCATCATTTTCCACATCATAAAGTCGGGCCCTTTCATTAAAGCGTGCCCCTTTCATTTTATTCTTCCAATGCACTACTTAATCAAAAACCCTAATTAGGCCCTATTCTGAGCTTGGGGGCTTGATTTCGGGGGTCAAAACATCTCGAAATCACCTGTAACTTCGGGATTCTCTCTAAAATCATCATATTTGACGGCCCTGAAAATTTAGTGAAAAGTTGTCGGGACCGTGGCGCCCGGAGTGCACACGGTCCCGGACATTTTTCCCAAAATTTTAGGAGCATGATCCAATCATAAAATAAAGCTTAACCCCAAGAAATTGGTGGGATATTCAATCTCTAGGTCGGCCAAAAGACAAAATTATGACCTAGGGTTTCATACATAAGAGCTCTCTTTCTTCATTTGAAGGGATCCGATCCGAATTTTGTTTTCAGGAACCTCATATGCAGCGAAAGAGCAGATCTTTGAAGATTTCAACAACTTTCAACATCCCTCTATCAAGCATTTATCAAATCCATTCATCCATTTAGGGCTTGGAAGACATTGAAGAACAATAGGAGATTACCGACTGAAGATTGGCTTGTACCCCTCCCTTGAGGGTTGGGTATGATTTCATGTTGTTTTCATGTCTTTGCATAAGCTTCAATATATCCTTCATTCATGCTTTAGATCACTTTGCATCTTGATTTAGAGCATTTACATTATCATTTACAAGCAATTAGGGTTTACTTTCTAGGTTGCTCTAGTTTGCTTTCTTGCATTTTAGGACCTTGCACACACACTAGGTCTGCACACACAATACATTTTACGAAACAACTTGGCTATTCTTGGAGGTGGAAATCACCGAAGTGGGGGTTTGACTAAGGTAAAACCCTATATAGCCACCCATACACCCTTTTTCAGATATCAGTGCAGGTTTCGGGACTCAGACGATGCCGCAGGATACAGATCCGGAGAGAACAGGTCGAGACAGCACTCTGCATCAAATTGTAGAGAAGAACACCAGGATAGGGGTGTGGGGCACCCTGGTCCTGCCAGGACAGGGGCGCTGGGCGCCCTGGTCCCTGGGACAGAGGCGCTGGGCGCCCTTGTCCTCCTGACAGGCAGCATTTTCGACAGTTTCCGATAGTGTTCCAGAGTGCAAAACAACAGTTTCTGGTGCAGTTTTTAGGACAGAATCAGGACAGTGGCGCCTACGCCCCCGTCCCGCACATTTTCAGTCCGATTTTGACTCCGGGTACACATTTGCATTCTTGTCTTATCCTTGTACTTATAGCTTTCCCTTGTTTAAGTTCAATTCTGCAATCTTGTTATTAGTTCATACTTGCATTCTAGGGTTAGGAATTGAACTTGCATAATCTTACCTTTCAATTACAACAAAGGAATAGAAACCCTAATAGGTAGCCCGTGGCTCTCTCTTTCACAAAAAAGAAGTAGCCAATTGTGTGATACCTCTAGGCTCTTTCGTATTCCGTAATGTGTGACAAAAGGTAGGATTAGGGCATGATAACCTAGTCTCGCTTTTTCCCCCACACAGTTGCCCAATACATATTTCTTCAAATTAAAAGCGGAACTTGAGGCTAAAGGCTGACAAATACATCATTTTTAATGACGTATTATATAAAAGGGGTTTGGATGGAACTTTCTTACGTTGTGTAGATAAATCATTTTAGGAGTCACTATTGAAGACCTTTCATGATGAAGCCTGTGGCGGCCATTTTTCATCTACAGTAATTGCTTACAAAATTTTGAGAAATTGCTATTATTGGCCAGGAATGTTCAAAGATTCTTATGCATGGGTATCCAAGTGTGAGAAATGTAAATTATTCATAGGTAAGCCGCAGCTCGCAGCATTACCGCTTCGACCTGTGATTGTGGATGAACCATTCAAATAGTGGGGTTTGAATTTCATAGGTCCTTTGACGCCTACTTCAAGTGCAGGGAATACAAATATATTGACAACCACAAAATATTTTACCAAATGGGTTGAAGCCATTTCGATACGGAAAACGTCTTCGGAGGTTGTTTGCAACTTTATCAAAGAGAATATCTTGGTTTGATTTGGAGTTCTGGTAAAAATTGTGGCTGATAAAGCCACTAATTTCTCTTCTGCTAGGATTTCATTATTCCGCTATGATCATGGGATATCCCTTGCTCATTCTTCTAATTATTACCCTCAGGGGAACAGTCAGGCAAAATCCAACAATAAAATCTTATAAATTATATGAAGAAATTAGTGAGTGAAAAATTTCAAAGATTGGCATAAAAAATTGTATGAATCTCTTTGGGTTGATCGTACATCACCAAAAAGAGCTATTGGGATGTCACTATTTGAATTGGTCTATGGTGTAGGAGATCAGGTAGCACTCCCTCTAGAACTTGCAACTACCAAGTTACAGATTGTCATTGAGGATGCCTATTTTCAAGATTCTCTAGAAAAATGGATTATGCATTTGATGACGATTGATGAGGAGAGAGACAAGTTAGTAGATTGGATAAAAGAGCATCAAATGAGGGTAAAGAAGATATTTGACAAGAGAGATAGGCCACAAAAGTTCATGCTAGGTGATCAGGTCTTGCTTTGGGATAGAAGAAGGGAACCAAAAGAAGCACATACGAAGTTCAAATCGCTATGGAAGGGGCCATTCATGATTCAGGAGGTAAAAGGTCCTAACTCTTTCAAAATTGCATATCAAGATGGTTCTGCTCTTCCCTTGACCTACAATGGGCAAGATTTGAAATTATATCAATTGTAAATGAGAGTCCCTCATGGTTTTGTACATTAATTTTGGCTTGTTTAGTTTGTAGTGTCTTTTTTGTTGTTGTGTCTGTTTTGGTCTTTAAATAAAGTCTATTTGTGAAACCAGAGATCTTGGAGTTCATGTCCAGTTCCATTATAGTCCTAGTCCCCAGTCAAAGCTGATGTTAGCACCCCCACAATTTTCCATTTAGAATGTTCAAGCTTATGGGTTGCCTTATGGTGTCTCTATTCTTTCGGGTCTTTTGTACCTCTTCGTTTTGAACCTAATCCGTTGAACTCTTAAAACAGTTCAATTGGTTTAAGGTTCAAGGCACATTTTAGGTAAATGTCTTTAGTGGCCTTTATCTCCACCAAATAAAGCATGTTATTGTTATGCATTTTGAACTATGAACCCGTGAACCTTTTTAGTTCAAGGTTCAAAACGTCTTTTTGTGAGTCGTGGCTATGTAATATTATTTAATGAGAGGGTGTCAATATGTTTTAAGTTAGTTTTGAACTTTGAACCTTGAACCAATTATCTCTCCGGTTCAATAGTTCAATGGTTTAAGGTGCAAAGTTCTTGCTTGTTAGTCATGGTTAATGCTCATTCTGATAGTTTTGATACCCAATTTTAAGTACAGATGCCAAGCTAATAAGATGAGAGGGGGGGTGAATCATACAAACTTAATCTTCCACAAAAACAACAGATTCAACCTCAGTAACATATACTTCAATAATATAACCAAAACTGCTAAACATGCAAAATCAAAAGCATATAAACATCATAACACCATATTTAATGTGGAAACCCAATTAGGGAAAAACCACTGTGGGATTTCAGACCCACTAAGAAATATACTCTTCTAGAGTATGCTCGGTTAAAAGAAAATCATGTTAAAGATTACAAACACATTGCTAGATGTGACATGGTTAAGGGATTTCCCTCAGATCTATTAGGATCTTCACCTTGTTAGAAGTGACCTTGTTAAACGATTTCAAACACTCAATTAGAATGTCACCTTACTAGAGGGTTTTACAAATAAGACTGTTAAGTCCACTCGGTTAAGAGATTTTCTGTCACTTCACAAAATAACAGTAATAAAAATCTATCTGCAACTTCACATCTAAAATGCTAAAGTAGATTCTTATTTGCTCAATACAATAGGACTCATCTTGTCCATTTGCTGGGCTCTATACTCTGTTATTCAAATAGGTCTTCAAGCTTCTATGCTTGGTAATCACTATGTAGCATCCCTGTGCATACACTTGCCCGCATACATTGTTTATCAACAGTTCCTTATTTATAAACAATTTGCCAACCACTTAACCTCCTTGATCACATTTCCCATGATCAATCATAGCCATCAGATCTTCAAACTTGACCAGGTTCAATGTATCCTTCGATCTAAAAATGTTTTATCCCGCCTTGGAACTTGCATATATTTCTTGGAACTTGTGCTAGGGTATTGCGGTTCAATCTGCGATGTAGATCTTCCTGCTGATTTTCCTTTGCTATAGATTCTTTAATAGACTTCATGCATGACATACCAATCATTTAATCATAGCCAACTCATCAGCTTCCTTCATTAAATAATACTTGTAATCATTCAATGCATTCTATTATTACTCGGTTGCAACTCGGTAAATACTAAACTTCACTCGGTAGACATTCTGCCTTCATTAACTGATAGCGATAACCTTAGGGTTTACCGACTAGGTTCTTTGCTCGGTAACATAGTATAGTATTAACCTTACAATCAATAACATATGTAGGATATCAAAACAATCTAAACATCATGATCTCATCATTGTCTAACTCGGTAATAGTTGCCCATTGAATAACTTATTCCTCCCCTTATTCATCACATTCTTTTTGTGTCTTTTATCGACATCTTTATACTCATCAAATCATACTTATTAAGATATGGCAACATCATACTGAATTAGAAAATAAATTAATTGACATCAATGACAAAATAATAATATTAAGACAGTAAACATCCTTAATCAATTTTATCCATAATCATCAACAACCTTCTCAATATCCTTATTGAAATGCCAACAATCTCCCCCTTTGGCATTGATGGAAAAACCAATTGATTTGACCTAATTGATTTAGATTGATGTGAGATTCTGAAATGCTCTCCCCCTGTCATTAGTCTTCTCCCCCTTTGACAACAATGCCAAAAAATAAAGAACTAAAACATAATTTCTTCCTGTATGAAGTGATTTCCTGCTGTTATGTCAACTTAGTCTCGGTCAGAGCATTTTGTCTTCAATTCCTGTTCCCTATATTTGTTTCCTGCACACCTTTAGAAAACATCCTAAAGTGTTTAAATCAGCATAAACTCCTAAAAGATATTTTGTAGAGTCATCAAATTGATGCTTTCACCGAACTCGGTTAGTGAGTAGAAGATAGGGGTAGGACCCCTAACTTACTTCTGAGATACTCAAAAATGTCCCTTGGCAGTGGCTTGGTGAAGATATCTGCTATTTGTTCCTTTGTGCTAACATACTCCAACACCACTTTCTTCTCTTGAGCTTCTTCTCTAAGATAATGATATTTGATAGAGATGTGCTTTGTCTTAGAGTGCATAACACGATTCTTTGAAATGTTAATGGCACTAGTATTGTCACAGAATATAGTTACTAGCTCGGTAACTTTCTCATTTATACCCTCCAACAGTTGTTTGATCCATGCTATGTTGGTACAATTCAATGTTGCAACAACGTATTCAACTTCTGTTGTTGACTGTGAAACACATCCTTGTTTCTTGCTAAGCCAACTCACTAGTCTTTCTCCTAAAAAGAAAGCTCCTCCACTTATGCTTTTTCTGTCATCAGTGTTGCCTGCCCAATCAGCATTAGTATAAACTTTTAAATCAAATTCATTTATTTTCTAATATACTAAGCCATAATCTTTAGTGCCTTTCAAGTATCTGAAAATTCTCTTGATTGTTGTCATGTGTGTTTTTTTAGGATCTACAGAGAATCTTGCAACTATACCTACTGCATGTGCTATATCTAGCCTGTTGTGAACAACATATTGTAGCTTTCCAATCATGGATCAGTAAAGTGTCTCATCAACAAATGCAGATTCATCATTCTTTGATAGTTTGCAGTTGGTAGTCATAGGAGTACTTACTGGTTTTGAATCCTCCATTCCAAATTTCTTCAAGTTTTCCTTTATGTACTTGGATTGAGTAATGAAAATCTCATTTTTCATTTGCAGTATCTGTAAATCTATAAAATAATTTATCTCACCGATTAATGACATCTCAAATTCTTTGCTCATTTCATTTCCAAAGTTCTTACATAGAGAGTCATTTCCACAAAATATAATATCATCAACAAATATGGCTGAGATCAGTATTCCATTTTCATCATTCTTCATGTACATGTTATTGTTTTCACTTGTCCTTATAAAACCAATCTTGATTAAATAAGAGTGCAATCTTTCATACCATGCTCTAGGTTCTTGTTTCAAACCATATAAAGCTTTGTTCAATTTACATACCTGATATTTATTCTTGTCTTCAACAAATCCTTCAGGTTGTTCAATAAAAACTTCTTCTTCTAATATACCATTCAGAAATGTAGATTTGACATCCATTTGTAATACCTTGAAATTCTTGTAAGTAGCATATGCCAACAATGTTCTTACTTCTTCAAGTCTTGCGATAGGTGCAAAATTCTCACCATAATCAATTCCTTCTTCTTGGGCATAACCTTTGCAAACAAGTCTTGCTTTATTTTGAATGACCTCACCTTTTTCATTTAGTTTGTTTCTAAGAATCCACTTTGTACCAATTACATTTTTGTCCTTCGGTCTTGGGACCAGTGTCCATGTGTCATTCTTCTTGATTTGATCAATCTCTTTTGTCATAACATTTATCCAATCTTCACTGTTAAATGCCTCTTTCACTATTCTTGGTTCAAATTTAGATATTAGACATGTGTTCTATCTCAGTTTGTTCCTTGTCATCACTGGATCATCCTTATCTCCTATGAGCTGACTTGATGCATGAGGTCTTCTGACATACATGGCTAATACAGGCTCGGTAGGTTCTGTATGATCTTCTTCATCACTCGGTAATTGACTATTCTCTTCATTTCCTTCTGCAGGTTTCTTGGTAGGACTTGTCAGTTGAACATAGACAAATTCATCACAATCTTTTGGTTCCTTGGAATTTCCTTCATCATTTCTTTCTACAAATTCATCAATTTTCACATTTGCACTTTCTACTATTTTGTTAGATGATTTGATTAGACATTTAAATGCTTTACTTCTAGAAGAATAACCAAGAAATGTTCCTTCTTCAATTTTCCGATCAAACTTGCCATTTCTATCATCTTTGTGAACATAGCATCTACTTCCAGAGATTTTAAAATAACTTACATTAGGTTTCTTGTCATACCAGATTTGATATGGTGTCTTCAAAGTTCCTTTCTTCAGTTGTACTCGGTTCAGGGTGTAAACTAATATGCTTATTGCTTCTCTCTAAAATGTTTGTGACACTTTCTTTTCAATCATTAGGGTTTTGGTACAATCCACAATAGATATATTTCTTCTCTCAGCTATCCCATTATGTTGTGGAGTTCTCAGTGCAGAGACCTATCTTTTTATACCATGATCATTGCAGAATAAGTTGAACTCATCAAATGTGAACTCTCCTCCTCTATCTGATCTAAGACATTTCAATTGTCTTCCTATTTCATTTTCAACTCTTGCCTTGTACCATTTAAACATTTGAAAAGCTTCTGATTTTTCCTTTAAAAACATAACTGACATCATCCTTGAATAATCATCCACAAATAATATGAAATATTTATCACTATAATAACTTTGAACTTTCATAGGACCACAAAGATCAGTGTGCACAAGATCTAAAATTCCCTTAGAAGTGTAGGACTTACTTGTAAATCTTGATCTTGTCATCTTACCCATCTGGCATCCTTGACACATAGCATTCTCAGGTTTTTCAAAACTTGATAGACCTCTTACTCGGTGCTTCTTATTTATTTTGATCAGATTATACAAATTTACATTGCAAAACCTTTTATGCCATAACCAGGTATCATCTATCTTTGCATACAGACACTTGTTTTGAGTTGAGTCAAGATGAAATGTGTTACCTTTTGTTTGTGTCCCGATAGTAGCTAACTTTCCATACTTCTCATGAACTTTGACAATATATTTCTGAAATTCTCTTTGGTATCCTGTGTTGTTTAGTTGTGCTACACTTAACAAATTGTATTTCAAACCTTCAACCCAATAAACATCATTGCATCTTGCATTGTCAAGAAGTTTTATGGATCCTTTACCTTTTACCAGACATGGTGCATCATTACCAAATCTTACATAGCCACCATCATAATCTTCTAACATAACAAACTTGTGTTTATCACCCATCATGTGATGTGAGCATCCACTATCTATGATCCAAGAATCATTAGTATTTATGTGAGATATTAGGGCTTTTTATTCATACCTTTCTTCATCTGATCCATCTTTGATAGCCACATAAACTACTTCCTCTGTATCAGTTTCATCTGATTTATCATCATTGGATTCCTCATTGGCTATTAAGCATGACTTTCTATATCTTCTTCTGAAGTCTCGGTGTCCTCTATAATGATTATCTTTCTGTCTATCATCTCGGTAATCTCTCTTTTTAGTAGATTCTTTGTCAGGACAGTTAGTAGCCATATGTCCTATCTTATCACAATTGAAACATTTCAAAGGTAGTTTTCCTTTATACTTACCTTTTCCTCTCGGTAACCTTCTGGCTAATAGTGGTTCAAACTCTTCTTGCTTTATGATTTCCTCATACAGTTTGTGTACTTCCTCCATTTTCTTGCAAAATATTTCACTTGCTCCACTGTGATCCCCTTTAGTGTACTTACTCATTCTATCATTGTAATCATCAGATTCACCAATATGAAAAGAACTAAATGCAGATTCAACTTTATTTACCAATGACCCACTGTTATCAAAATTACTTAACTCAAATGCATGTAGCTTACCAATAGTAGCATATAAAGAAACTAGCATATTGGGTACAGACCTCAATTCATTGATTGGAGAGACTTGGATTGCATAAGCTGGTAGAAGGGTTCTTAACAACTTACTTGTTATATCCTTTTCTTCAATAGTTCCACCTACTCCTTTGATTTGATTGACAATCTCCTTTAGTCTTGTACTGTACTGGGTTATGTTCTCACCTTCATTCATCCTCATAGATTCAAGTTGTCCTCTTAGACTATCCACTTTTTCTCTTTGAACACATTCATCACCGCCATACACAGATATGAGCTTGTCCCACATTGCCTTTGCATCATTGCAGCCTTCTAGATCATTAAACTCTGAGTCAGTTAATGCAGATGTTATTTCAATCATTGCTTGAATATGTTCTTGCTTTGCCTTTATCTCTTCCATTGTCGATGGATAGGTGCTCAGTGTGATGAAATCATTCTCTAGATAATATACAACATATTCTCCAACTCCTGATAGGTGCAACTTCATCCTTTTCTGCCATGTAGAGAAACTTGACTTGTTCAGCTTCGATGCATCCCTCTTATACATCTTTGGATCTTTTCGTCAAGTACCTTTAAACTTTTCTTTTGGAGTCCAAAGCTCTGATACCAATTGATAGTTCTGATACTTAATGTTAAGTACAAATGCCAAGATAATAAGATGAGAGGGGGGGGTGAGTCATACAAACTTAATCTTCCATAAAAACAACAGATTCAACCTCGGTAACATATACTTCAGTAATATAACCAAAACTGCTAAACATGCAAACTCTAAAGCATATAAACATCATAATACTAGATTTAACGTGGAAACCCAAATAGTGAAAAACCACTATGGGATTTCGGACCCACTAAGAAATATAATTTTCTAGAGTATGCTCGATTAAAAGCAAATCCTATTAAAGATTACAAACACATTGCTAGATGTGACCCGGTTAAGGGATTTGCCTTAGATCTATTAGGATCTTCACCTTGTTAGAAGTGACCTTGTTAAAGGATTTCAAACACTCAATCAAAATGTCACCTTGCTAAAAGGTTTTACAAATAAGACTATTAAGTCTACTCGGTTAAGAGATTTTCTATCACTTCACAAAATAACAGTAATAAAAATCTATCTGCAACTTCACATCTAAAATTCTAAAGCCGATTCTTATTTGCTCAATACAATAGGACTCATCTTGTCCATCTATTGGGCTCTATACTTTGTTATTCAAATAGGTCTTCAAGCTTCTGTTCTTGGTAATCACTATGTAGCATCCCTATGCTTACACTTGCCCACATACATTGTTTATCAACAGTTCCTTATTTATAAACAATTTGCCAACTGCTTAATCTCCTTGATCACATTTCCCATGATCAATCATAGCCATCAGATCTTCAAACTTGACCAGGTTCAATGTATCCTTCGATTTGAAAATGTTTTATCCCTCCTTGGAACTTGCATCTATTTCTTGGAACTTGTGCTAGGGTATTACGGTTCAATTTGTGTTGTAGATCTTCCTGCTGATTTTCCTTTGCCATAGATTCTTTAACAAACTTCATGAACGACATACCAATCATTTAATCATAGCCAGGTCATCAGCTTCCTTCATTAAATAATGCTTTTATTCATTCAATGCATTCTATTATTACTCTGTTGCAACTCGGTAAATACTAAACTTCACTTGGTAGACATTCTACCTTCATTAACTGATAGCGATAACCTTAGGGTTTACCGACTAGGTTCTTTGCTCGGTAACATATGTAGGATATCAAAAAAATCTAAAAACCATGATCTCATCATTGTCTAACTCAGTAATAGTTTCCCATTGAATAACTTATTCCTCCCCTTATTCATCACATTCTTTCTGTGTCTTTTACCGACATCTTTATACTCATCAAATCATACTTCTTAAGATATGGCAACATCATATTGAATTATAAAATCAATTACTTGACATCAATGACAAAATAATAATATTAAGACAGTAAACATCCTTAATCAGTTTTATCCATAATCATCAACAACCTTCTCAATATCCTTGTTGAAATGCCAACAATCTCCCCTTGTCTGTTGTAATGCCAACACATTCCCGGTATTGTTTTAAGCCGCTAGTTCATTGTTGTTCTTCTCAGCTGAACTTGAACCATTGAACTCTTTGTAAGATGGTTCAAGGTTCAAAAGGTTCAGTTTAAACTGATTATAAAGACTTTGTTAACACTGAAAGTGGCACTGCAAGAAGGAATATTCCTGGCATCTAACAGTTTAAAATTCTAAATTTGGAAAGTAATCATGAGAACATTAACTATTTGTATGCAAGTGATGGGCAATTAAGAAGGTGTCAGATTTTTAGGCATTTCACTGTTACTTCACACGCTTAAGTGAATCATTATGAAGCATGTGTGGTTTTCTTGATTTTTTTCCTATCTGTTTAAAAGGATATATGAATTCATCTCCATAATTTGTAAGGGTTGCAGTTGCTATAATTGAGAAAATTGGAGGCGCCGAAGGTAAATTCAGCTCTACTTTCTTGAGAAGGTTTCTAGATTCATGGTGGTAATGGGTAAGTTCAGACAATTTCCCTATGTTGTATTTCTTTAGTTCTGAGGATTTGTCAGTGTAGGAAGAAAATCTTTAGCTTGTTGGAGTAGAATTCTACCCTATTTCATAATTGCTTGATTAAAGTATAGATAGGCAGTATGAGGCTGGTATTGCCAAAGCTTGGTCGGACGTCATGTTTAGTGAGCATATTACTAGAACTAGATGATACTTCCTTGGCTCACGCCAATCTAGAGGATTTATAAGAAAGAACCAAGAACCCTCAAGTTGGTTCAATAATGGAGAAAATAGTGAGAAGTGGTCTCGTTGAAGGTGTTGCATTTCCACTTGTTGCACCATGTCCAGATTTGGTGATAGCTTGCATGAATAGGTATGATGGAGAGAATAGATGCATAAGAACCAATAATGGTGAGCTGCTAGTTGGTATCAATAGGGAAACAGTAATAGCGGCGATGGGAATCCCACACAAGGAATCATATGAGGATTGGTCTATTGGGACCTCATACACCTTCTTCTTAGAGAAAAAGAGAATGTATAGAAGTGTAATTGCAAGAAACTAGCTCCTTAGAGTTCAAAAAGGAGGGTCATGGCTGCCAAAGCCCCTGACTAGAGAGAACTTCATCACAGAAGTGCGAGACATTGTTATACTACTGAATAGGCTAAAAGGGAACTCACACTCCTTTTACTAGGAAGATTGGAAGTATTTATATATTCAAGTGCTGTTATCCAGTGACAAATATCTTGATTGGGCCCAGGTAATTGCAGAGAGACTCCATGAAGGTTTGGGTAACTTTGTCGGTATGTTTACTTTTTATATGTCCTCTTATCTTTTCTACATACTAGCTTGTACCAGAGATTGGGTTGGTTTTATCAATGAACCATGGGTGGATGGCATGAAGGTTTATGATTACTACTCTTTGTTATAGTAGTAGAAACATGTAGAACATATTCCCTGATGGAATGGTGTCTTCGTAGGGAGACTTGCTTTTGAGCTACAGGGTGATGTGAATAAGAGAATGTCAGTTGAGGCAATGGAGTTAATAAGTATATACGAAAGCTTCTTCATTCAATTTCCCTTGTTCACCTATCTTTAGGTAGGTTGTTTCAAATGTGAACCATTCAAGCTACCAAGGTATGCCTTCGATAGCTATGTACTTATACAGGTGAGTAGGAAACTAGCTCATATTGATAAAAGGTTGGGGGAAAAAGGTGAATCTGGAGTTGCCTTTCCTATTGAACTTGTATACTACAGTTGTAAGTCCGTATGTGATGCTTTAAATTTGAAATTGGAATTTAAGAGGATGAACCTGGAGCACTATGTTGCTAGACATAGGTTTGATAGCAGAGGTTATGTCATGGAAAATCTAAATATAGATGACCACTTTTGTCGTGAACCCTAGTTGGAAGATTACTGGGAGAATTGCAATGATGAATATGAGGTAAGAAGGAGATCGTGGTCAAGATTTACTCTACAATATATAATCAACATGAAGCTTCCAATCAATGTATCTGGAGTACAGGAGGAAACAGGGGAAGATATTCCAAATCCTGAATTCAACAAGGATGTTCAAGGAAAGTTAATCCTTGAGATTGATTTGAATAAAAAGGAAGATGATAATATTCAAGCTAAAACTTTTAATGTTACAAGGAGAACTGAGAGGTGGTTGAGAGACCAAAAACTTAAGAAAGGATCTCTTGTATCCTCCCATGAGCTAAGAGTTGATTCACATACTGTGACTCAACTTCCTATCTCTTCCACTAATGAAATTGTTGATGTTGCAGGTGGTTCAAAGCTAATTGTTGAAAAAATCCAACCCAAGAGATCTAAAAGGTCACTGTTAGGTTCTACAGCAGCCTGAGTAACTCGGTCAAGGAGTAAAAAAGAGAGTAAAAAGTCAACATTGAGCCAGATTGTTGTGGACCTAGATCCTAGTGAAGAGGTAGAAGTAATAATTGATCAAGAGGATTTGGGTAAGCCTGCGGTGCAAGAAATGGACATAGGTAAAGAAACAGGGAGTGAATTGGACCCCATGAATACTCTGGTTATTGTCAATTCACTAGATACTCAGACAAATCCTCCACCCAAAGAACGTGAAAACACACCGCGATGGTTAGAAGGTGTTGTTGGGAAGAAATGTAGTGTGGTTCCAATTACAATCCCTATAGAAGACATGGTCAGCAAGTGCCTTGGAAAGGTATCTAAGCTGAAAAGACTCAAAGCACAAACAATGCTTGAGGTAGATGAAGCAACAGGTTGTTGGACGATCGAAATAGCCAAGCCTAATCTAGATAGAGACACAGACAAAGCTACCAAGGATGACTTCATAGTGGAAAAGATTTATCTAGGGCTTTCTTCGCGAGTCGTTGATGTTAAACATTTGGAGTCTTCCATGAAGAGAATGATTTCTAGATCATGGAAGGATGAGAAGGATAAAAGGGAGCTGAAGCAAATCATCATTCAGATGGTTAAGTACATTTATGCCATTCACAATCTGAATCCTCAACCCTTGTCACAGGTGGCAGTATCATTTAATCCCAAATCTCCAGCAAATTGAAAGATGTTGGATCAAGTCCAAAGAAACAGAATGGTCACGGAGATGCTCAACAAATGGCTAGATCTTATAATATAGCAAGGTGCAGACTATATTGTCAATTTGCTGAAAGTATATGAGGATTTTGTGACTATGAGAAAGGAATTGGAATTAGAGGCTGTTGCCTGGGAGAAACAAAGGACCAAATGGGTAGCAGTTCTTGCACAGATGAATGATATACAAAAATTTGGTGTGATGAAGTTCCTGGCTGAAAAACCTGTGGAAAGCCTAGATGATAATGTATTATATGTGTCAAGGAAAAATGTGGAGTGGCGTAATTCAATTATTAAATAGAGACACGAAGAATTCACTAATTTGCTTAAGGGATTGACAGATTTTATTGATACAATGCAAAAGGATCTCAAATGCATTGACATCCAGCTTATGAAAGATGATGCCCAGATAATCGAAGCTGCCATGGATATGACAAAAATCTTCCAAGAAAGGATACAGTTCATTCGGAAGACAAAATCCTTGACTACAGATGATTTCTCAAAAGTAGTTGGGATTGAGTCAATGCTCATGGTTTGTTTTGATCATTTGGAAGTGCACAAGGCAAGGGTGACACAAGTGAATATGGACAAGAAGGTTTGGAAGCAAGGAATCCAACATATCAGCCTTCCCTACTTTCAAGTCATCCTGAACTTCTCAGAAACACATTTAGAGTGGCATGGCATGCGCAGTTCTACGACAAAGCAGGATAGACTAGTGGCTTCCTCTGCCACAGTGGAGTCATGATCAATTTGGGGATGACCTATCAATGTTTCTATGGTTGTTATTTTAGTTTCTCTTGTTTTTAGAAAATGCTTTCTTTACCCTCTGGTTAAATTAAATTTTTAATGATTATGTAACAAACTATGAGCCTGGAGGCTATTTAAGCTAGGAAGTAAGTTTATGTTATGTTCTGAAAAACTGTGATTTTTCAAGGAACAAACAATATCTGTTTTCTGTGAATTTATTAAAATTGGAACGACTTGTTTATCAATGAATTTTATGGTGTGTTTTCTTTGAATCTGTGTGTTTTGAGGATTGGCAATCTTTCTTGAGAAGTCAGCTAATGTGCATGATATATTTTTGTTATTAGTTATTCCTATGTTTTCTAGATTCATTGTTACCATTATTTGCAAGTAAATTCATTTGTGGATTGAGTTGTGTTGATCCCCCTTATCTTGTGAGACATGAGAGAGAATCAATCAAAGTTCATACTACTATGCATTTTCTTTTGCTCTAAATTTATGAAATGAACATGTGTGAAAATCGGAGTCTATGAGCTCTTATTTGAAATTGATCTTCAGAATATTCTTTCTATTTTATTTCAAAAGCATTCCTTTGTGTTGATAGATGAATGCTAAAGCCTGTCCACACTTTCTGGTTAAAAGTGTATTCATTTCAAAGTTTTCTATATATAATTTATTGCAAATCATATGAGGAGTTTCCCTCTAATGCAGGTGATGGATTTTTAATTGGTTCATCCAACTGTTGGTTTATTTGTTTCCTTTTATAAAGGGGTATACAAGAGTCATATTATTATTCAAAGAAAGAAAACATTATAATCTAAATAAAAGGACAAATATGTTAACCAACAAGTTTGTATCCCTCTTATTTTTTATTACGGGAAAATCATGTTTTGAAGGGACCCCCCAAAACCGTTTACAAAGGAACCATAAAAGATAAAAGAATTAAGAAATTAAATGGCACAGACTATGAAAAAATTAGCAAAGTGCTTGGCAAAAGCCATCACAAAAGTCCAATACTACCAGCAACAACCAGCAAAAATAGAAAAAAAAACAAATTACATTATGTTTTTAAGGGCATTAGTCAATTTCTCACTAATCCCTTGCATTTGTTTGATATTCTCCCTGAGAATTGGGATTTCCTTTGAAGAAGCCAAGGCAACCTTTTTTAAGCTCGCCCTGGTCATTTTAGCCCCACCTCTAGGAGCACTATCCACATTCCTAGTCTCAGTAGCAGCCTCTTGAGCATCAAGGTCCACAATAGACTTGGTAGGGTTGGGACCATAAAGTTATTTGGCTATTTCCTCCATATTCCTGGTCACAGAGTTGAGGATCTTCAGATTCAAAATCAAGAAGTTTGTATCCCTCTTGTTGTAAATGAAGATAAGATGTGAAAGATTAATCAACTAGAATAGGAGATAAACAATGAAGCATATATGAATTGAAATTGTGAGAAACTCGTAGATCTGAAACTAAGATATTAAAGCCAAAGAATGGGGAGGAATCTTGATGTGTACCTAGTGTTAAAAACTGAGCCAAATTATCTAGGACCAGGGTGCCACACCCCTATCCCTAATGATTTAATAGAGAGTTGCAACTGAAAGGCTACAAACCTGGGATCCTGAGCCTTCACCTTGTCAAAAATAACTAAAATTGAGGAGGATTAGTGTGTCATGCCCCTGTCCCTAATGGATTTAGGGCAGTATGAGGCCTTGGGACTATCCTTGTGCCTTTTGTTGATCTAGGAAGCCTTTTGAGTACCTATTTCTACACCTGCAACTGAAAAAAAAGGGGGTTTGGGTGGCTATAGGGCTTTGTCTTGGTCAAAAACTTGTGTTGGTGATTTCCACCTCCCCAAATAGCCGATTTGTATAGGAAAATAATGTGTGCATTAATCTTGTGTGTGTGCAAGACCCTAGGATGAATGCAAACAATCTAGAGAAACCCTAAAGAGTAAACCTTAAATGCTTGTAATTGACAAAGTAAATGCTCTAAATCAATGATGAAATGTGATCTAAAGCATAAAAGAAAATATATCAATTGATGTAATGAAGCTCATATAAAGACATGAAAACAACATGAAACCATATCCAACCCCTAAGGGAGGGGTACAAGCCAATTGGCAGTTAGTGATCTCCTATTATTCTTCAAAGTCTTCAAGGCTCATAATTGATGATGAATGCTTGACAAATACTTGATGAATTATTGATGAATGTTGTTGAATTTTTTTGAAGACTCCACATAGGCTTCTCTTTCACTTCATAGATGGCTCCTTGTGTTCCCTCCAACAACTTTTTTCTTAGTTATTCGTTCTTAGATTTTATTAGATTTCCAAATAAAGAAAGAGAGCTCTTGTGTATGAAACCCTAGATCTTAATTTATTCTTTAGGCTGACCTAGGATTTGAATTTCCCACTAATTTCTTGGGGTTAAGCATTATTAAATCATAGAATTATGCTCCCGAAATTTTGAGAAAAATGTCCAGGACCGTGGTTCACTTGCACATGATCCAACCAACTTTTCACCAAATTTTTAGTGGTGCAGGAGCACCAAGACATGTGTCTACATCATTTTGTCATGTGTCTACATAATTTTTATTCATGTTTATGCTTAGGAATAGAAGGTGCAATGTGTGTGTTTGAAGGCCTATTGATTAGGCCTAGGCAATGTAATAAGCCCTAAGGCTCCAAAGTGTGTCAACTTGGTCAAAGGCCTTTTATGGGAATTCTATAGGTTTTTTTTTTGTTTAGGGGTCTAAAATGTGTACTATGTTCATTCTTGAACTTTGGTGTAAAGGTAAGATTAATTTGTAAGAAGTTGTCAAAAGTTGCAATTGTTGTCAAGTAACTTTTTTGCAACATTTTCAAAATGTGGCTACTCCAATGGTTGGTTGGTTGATTGTATGCATTGAGGAAATTCAAGGAGTTCCTTGGCATGATATAAGCTTGGAGCAATGATGCCTTCCAGTTAGAGAAGTTGGAGAAGTAATTTTGAATGAAATCTTTATCTTCAAACAAAACGGTTACTGAGTTTTTTCTGCATTTTCCTTCAATTCTAGTACTTGCATGATTCCTAATGATTGATGGGAATGAATTCAGAATTTGACAAGTTGTAGTAGAGGTTTAACAATTATCTGAAGTTGATTTGTGGCCTTGAAACATTCCGGCTTGAAAAACAGAGAATTTTCAATCCCATTGGTCTGGTAAAACCCTCAAACCAAGGGTTTGAATGCTAATAGGGACACAAATCAACATCTCTCAATAGGATCGATTTGAAACCTAGGAGTATGTTGATTTGGAATGTATATTAATTGTTCCTGGTGGTTGTGAAGATAGGATGTATCATTTGACTATCCTAAGATGAGGTCCTAGGCTTGACATCGGTCATGTGACAAGCCTGAGCAATAGCAAAAGGAGATAGAAAACCTGAACAACAGATTGGTGGATTGTCAAACTAGGAATGTGAAGGACTCTTGAGTAGGTGAAGACCTTTTTCAAGTGTCATTATTACATTCCTTATTGACTGGAAATGTTTTTGAGAGCCTAAACCCCAATACCAGCTAGAAGAGGCAAAATAGGGTTAGTAGGGTTTGACCATGCATACTCAAAACCCAAATGCAGAAGTTTGGAATATTGAATAAGGCCCAAAAGGGTACCCAAATATATAATTTATTAAAGGGGTTGTTTAGGTATATTGTGAGACAAGCCTAGAAAAGTCCGATTGGAGGGCTAATTTCTTGTAGCCCTATTTCCTAGGTCCAATAGGGGAAACGTTACAAAAGGCTAATAAACACCCATCTAAGGGGTCAAGATCTATAAAAATTCCATATAACATGTGTAAACATTCACATAGGCCAAATTCTGCCTTGTGAGTAAAGATCCTGTTGCTGGGGGGTGTGGGGTTGTTAAGTGACTTTGGTTGAAGGGTTGGATTCTAAGGGGTAGGATACTCCTTGAGAGTTTGCCTAAGTCGAGAGGTCCTTAGGAAGGATATAGGGTAGGCTCCTATAATCTTGGGAAGGTTAAGAACATTGGTCCATTGGGTGACACCTAGTGGAGACCCTTATTGAGAAAAAACCAAAGAAAGTGATTGAACATCCCCATCTCTCTGCATCATATTGGTATCAGAGCTATACCAAGGGTGGAATACTGTAGGTCAGACTCAGAATTGGGAGAAGAGGCTGCTACAATTCCTCCTAAGGCAATGAACCTAGAGGCCATCAAGAAGATGGTAGAGGAGTTGCTAGAAGAGAAACTCAAAGAGATTAGATAGTCTAAGGGAAAGGACAAAATTGGTGATGATGAATCAGAAGAAAATAGTGAAGAGTAGGAGGCCATCCTTTAGAATATGGAACCTAATCAAAAGATATTGTTAGATGCCCTAAAATTAGTAAATAGGGATAATGTGGAAAGTCTACCTATCTACAACAGTAGCCTAAATGGAGAAGAGGTGCTTGAATGGATAGAAGCACTCAATAATCATTTTGAGTACAAAGAGGTACTATAGGAGAAAAGAGTGAGGTTGGTAAAGTCTAGACTCAAAGGGTCTGCCTTGTTGTGGTGGACAGTGCTGCAAGAAGAAAGAGTGAACATAGGGAAGAAGAAGATATCCTCTTGGGATAATATGAAGAACAAAATCAAATATGTCCTACCAATAGACTATGAGGTTCAAATGTATAAGAAGTTGTGAAATCTTAGATAGAGGGAGTTGGATGTGAATGCATATACTAAGGAATTTCACAAGCTAAGTCTTAGGTCCAAGAAGCATGAAGAAGAGGCAGAGAAGGTGGCTAAATACTTGAATGGGTTAAGACAAAACATCCAAGATGAGATCAGCATCATGGCTCTGGACACTATGCACAAATGCTTTCAATTAGCATTGAGGGTGAAAGATAAGATCAGAAGGAGAGGAGAAAAAAATAATAGAGGAAGAGGTGGCAGAAATTTCAGAGGTAGAGGTGGCTTTGGAGGAAGGAATGCTCCTTTTAAAAATGGTGACTCTAATCAACAAGAGTCCAATGGAGAGTTCAATAATAAGAATGGAGACTTTATGGGAGGAAGAATACCTTTTGGTAGGGGTAGGCAAGGAAACCAAGGTAGAGGACCTGGTGTTTTCACTGGTAAATGCTACAATTGCAACCAAGTGGGTCACACTATGAGTAGATGCCCAGAGAAATCTTCTAGCTCACATGGACTGGAAAGAAGAACTCAACTTGTGCAAGAAGATGATGGACAAAGTGTGCACTCACCCATGGGAAGTGCAGGTCCTACCTTGGATGGAGAAAGCCTTATGCTAAGGAGAATGTTGTTGAAGGTACCCCAAGCCAAAGAGCCCCGACAAAGAAAGTCACTCTTGAAAACTACTTGTAAGTCTCATGGTAAGGTTTGCAAGGTGATTGTTGATTCTAGATCCATAGAGAATATTGTTGCTTTAGAAATGGTAGAAAAGTTAAAGTTGACAAGGTTACCACATGTGAGTCCTTATAGGGTATCCTGGCTTAACAAGGGACAACATGTAGTAGTAGATGAGAAAAATTGGGTAGATTTTGAAATGGGGGACTATAAGGATAGGATCTTGTGTCATATCCTTCCTATGGATGCTTGTCACCTATTGTTAGGTCACCCTTGGCAGTATGATGTCAAAGCACAACATGATGGTGAGAAAAATATGTATGTCATTACCAAGAATGGTAGGTGGTTTAGAATGGACCCTTTACTTGATCAAGGGGAAGAGAAGATTGTTACTCCACATGTCATGTTGCTTAGTGGAAAAAAGTTTTCGGAAGTCCTCAAATAAGAAGAGACCCAAGGCTATGCTTTATTCTTACATCCAAAAGATGATTCCAAGCAAGGGAACAGTGAGAAAGAGAGATTCCTAGGGAAGTGCAAACCATGTTGGATAGCTACAAGGGAGTTGTGGACAAAGACATGCCTGATAACTAACCTCCCATTAGAGAAATTAGTCATCAAATTTATTTGATTCACGATGTGACCTTGCATAATAAAGTTGCCTACAAGATGACTCCTAGTCAGAATGAGAAGATAGCAAGGCAAGTGCAAGATCTTTTGGATAAGGAGTTGATTAGAGAGAGTTTGAGCCCATGTGTTGTACCTACTATGTTGGCACAAAAAATTTATGGAACATGGAGGATGTGCACTGATTCTAGAGCTATCAACAAGATCACAACTAGGTACCAGTTTCCTATGCCTAAGATTAAAGACCTCATGGACTATCTTGGAGGGTCATGCTACTTTTCAAAGATTGATTTAAAGTTAAGTTACCATCAGATCGAAATTAGACCTAGAGATGAGTGGAAGACAACCTTTAAAACTAATCAGGGTTTATATGTATGGATGGTGATGCCATTTGGCCTCACAAATGCACCTAGTACTTTTATGCACCTCATGAATGAGGTATTGACAGAATTAATTGGAAAAAATGTTATTGTTTATCTTGATGACATCTTGGTGTTTAGCAGGTCCAAAGAGGAGCATTTGAAGCATTTGGATTAGGTTTTGAGGAAGCTTCATGAGGAGAAATTGGTAATCAATCTAGATAAGTGTGAATTCATGAAAGTTGAGCTGGTGTATCTTGGCTTTGTAGTTTCAAATGGATGTTTGAAAATGGATCTTTCTAAGGTTGATGCTATTATACATTGGCCTACACCTAGGATAGTAGGTGATGTTAGGAGTTTTCATGGATTGACTACTTTTTATAAGAATTTCATCAAGGGTTTTAGTCATTTTTGTGCTCCCATCCTTAACAATAAAAAAGGAAGAATCAAATGCAGGTTTGAATGGACACAAAAAGCAGCCCAAAGTTTTGAGATTTTGAAGAGGAAGGTTGCAGAGCTTCCCACCTTGAGACTCCCTAGTTTTGATAAACTTTTTACAGTTGAATGTGATGCAAGCAAGCAGGCAATAGGTGCAGTCCTTAGTCAAGAAGGACATTTGGTGGCATTCTTTTCAAAGAAGTTGAATGAGGCTAAGAAAAGGTATTCAACCTATGATTTGGAGCTTTATGCTATGGTGTAAGCACTCAAGAAGTGGAACCATTACCTTCTTCCAAAGGAGTTTATTGTTTATACTGATAACTATGCACCACATTTTCTAAATGGGCAAGAGACGTTGAACCGAAGGCACATCAAGTGGGTTGAACAACTCCAACCTTACACCTTTACTATCAAGCACAAGAAGGGTGTGACTAATAAGGTTGCAGATGCTTTGAGTAAGAGAACCCTCACTATTTAAGAAATTTAATTGTAAAGTGTTGGTGTTGATTCTCTTAAGATCATGTACAAGGAGGATAATGATTTCAAGGATGCATATGATGTATGTGTTAGGTTTTCTCACTCTTTTCATGTTGATTTTTCTGATTTTATCTTGTAGGATGGATTTCTCTTCAAGGGGCATCAATTATGCATTCCCTAATGTTCTATGAGGGAGAATATTATTAGAGAGAAACATAATGGCAGTCTTGGAGGTCATTTTGGTTTGGACAAAATCTTAAAGCAGGTATCAAGGTTTTATTTTTGGCCGAAGATGCAGGCAGAGGTAAGAATATTTGTGGAGCATTGTCCTATTCATCAAAGGGAAAAAGTTGTTTCAACCAATTCTGGTCTATATTAGCCTTTATCGATTCCTACTAGGCCTTGGGAAAGCCTTAGTATGGATTTTGTACTTGGATTGCCCAAAACTCCTAGGGGGTTTGATAGTGTTTTTGAAATTGTTGATAGGTTCATCAAGATGGCTCATTTTTGTGCCATGTAAATGTACAAATGATGCATCTCATATAGCAGGTCTATTTTTCAAAGAAGTTTTAAGGATCCATGGATTGCCTCTCAATATTGTCACTGATAGAGACTCCAAGTTTGGTGGTCATTTTTGGAGAACTCTCTAGAAGAAATTAGGTACCAATTTGTCATTTTCATCAGCATACCATCCTCAGACTGATGGACAAACTGAGGTGGTTAATAGGTCCCTTGGCAATGTCCTTAGATGCCTTACCAAACAACATGGACAAAGTTGGGATTTAGTGATTGGACAAGATGAATATGCATACAATAATTCAGTCAATAGGAGCACACGCAGAAGTCCATTTGAGGTTGTGTATGGTCTACACCCCTAGGGAATACTTGAACTCAAAGATCTTGGAGGCATGGACAAACAGAGTGCCCAAGGAGAAGATTTTGCTGTCACCATGAAGGAGGTTCATGAACAAGTTAAAGATTCACTTCAACAAGTGCTGATAAATATAAAATTAGAGCAGATGTTAAGGGGAGGGATGTTTAGTTCAAAGTAGGGGATTTAGTGATGGCTTATCTCAAGAAAGAAAGGTTACCTAAAGGCCAACCTTCTAAGCTACTCATGAATAAGATAGGTCCCCTCTAGGTGGTTCATAAGTTTGGCAACAATGCATATGAAGTTCAATTTCTAGCAGACTTGGGAATATCTCCCATCTTTAATGTATGTGATTTGACAACCTTCAAAGGATCTTTACAAGATGCAGCACCTGATTCATCTCTTGAGGAAGAGGATGTAGAGTGGATGAAGGATCTACTGCCTAGTAAGTCATTGGAATTGGAGTGCATTCTTGAATCTCAGGTGATCAAACAAATAAGTAAATGCATTTACAAAGATTACCTGGTCAAATGGAAGGGGCTTCCTAAATCTAAAGCTACTTGGATATCCTCAAGCATGGAACTACAATTAATCGGTTTGCAATTCAAGGGACTTGAGCTTTCTTGTCTAGGGGAGTATGGTGCAAAAGCACCAGGACATGTGTCTACTTCATTTTGGCATGTTTCTACATCATTTTGATTCATGTTTATGCTTATGAATAGAAGGTTCAATGTGTGTGTTTGAAGGCCTAGGCAATGTAATAAGCCCTAAGGCTCCAAAGTGTGTCAACTTGGTCAAAGGCCTTGTATGAGAATTATATAGGTATTTTTTTTGTTTAGGGGTCTACAATGTGTAGTATGTTCATTCTTGACCTTCGGTGTGAAGGCTAGATTAATTTTTAAAAACTTGTCAAAAGTTGCAAAAGTTGCAATTGTTGTCAAGCAACGTTTTTGCAACATTTTCAAAATGTGGTTACTCCAATGGTTGGTTGGTTGTTTGTATGCATTGAGGAAGTTGGAGGAGTTTCTTGGCATGATATAATCCTAGAGGAACAATGCCTTCAATTTAGAGAAGTTGGAGAAGTAATTTTGAAAGAAATATTTCTCTTCAAACAAAACAGTTACAGTTTTTTTTGCATTTTTCTTGAATTCCAATTCTTGCATGATTCCTAACAATTGTTGAGAATGAATTGAGAATTTTAAAAGTTGTAGCAGAGATTTACCAATCACCTAGAGTTGATTTGAGGCCTTGAAACATTCAGTCTTGAAAAAAAGAGAATGTTCAATCCCACTAGTCTGGCAAAACCCTCAAACCAAGGGTTTGAATGCTAATAGGGGCACAAATCAACATCTATCAATGGGATCAATCTGAAAAATGGGATTATATTTATTTGGAATGAATATTAACTATTCCTAGTGGTTGTGAAGATAGGAGGTATCATTTGACTATCCTAAGATGAGGCCCTAGGCTTGACATCGGTCATGTGGCAAGCCTGAGCAATAGCAAAAGGAGATAGAAACCTGAACGAAAGATTGGTGGATGGTCAAAATAGGAATGTGAAGGAATATTGAGTAGGTGCATACCTTTTTAAAGTGTCATTATTTAATTCCTTATTGACTGGTGAAGTTTTTGAGAGCCTAAACCCCAATACCAACTAGAAGAGGCAAAATAGGGTCAGTAGGGTTTGACCATCCATACTCAAAATATAGATGGAAAAGTTTGGAATATTGAAGAAGGCCCAAAAGGGTACCCAAATATCTGATTTATTCAAGGGGTTATTCAGGTAGATTGTGAGACAAGTCCAGAAAAGTTTGATTGGAGGGCTAATTACTTGTAGCCCTATTTCCTAGGTCCAACAGGGGAAACGTTACAAAAGGATAATAAACACTCATATGGGGGGTCAATATCTATGAAAATTCTATATAACACATGTGTAAACAATCACATAGGCCAAATTACACCTTGTGAGTAAAGATCCTATTGTTGGGGTGTGTGGGGTTGTTAAGTGACTTTGGTTGAAGGGTTGGATCCTAAGTGGTAGGAGACTCCTTGTCAATTGAGAGTTGTCCTGAGTGGAGAGGTCCTTGGGAAGGATCTAGGGAAGGCTATAATAACCTTGGGAAGATTAAGGACATTGGTCCATTGGGTGACACCTAATGGAAACCCTTATTGAGCAAAAACCAAAGAAAGTGATTGAACATCCCCATCTCTCTGCATCATCAGGGCCGTTAGATATGATGATGTTAGAGTAAATCCAAAAGTTATAGCTGATTTTAAGATGTTTTGATATGCAAAATTGGGACTTAAAGGTTTAAATAGGACATAATTAGGGTTTATGATTTAATGATTTATTGGAGGAATAAAATAAAAAGGGACACACTTAGGGTAAAGGGCCCAATTTTATGATGTGGGGAGTGATGAAATATGACTTTAGATTTAATTAAATTAATTAATTAAATGCTTAAAGGGAAATTACAATGCAAGATGTAAGCACACTAAGGCGGGTGCTAATCTAAGCGAACAATTGTACCACCCTAGCAAGGGTGTACAATTTACGACACTATATTTAGCCCCCACTTTAGCGGTTATATGACACTATGTGCATATGCAAGCTAAAGTAAAGAAAAGTAAACATTCATGAAAAAGGATATATCCAAAAGTTGTCGGATGAAGGCCCCAACGGTATCTATAGTACACAGTTAGGAACCACACCCTACAAAACCACATGTTAGATAAAATAAAAAAGATCACCTAAATTCTTACTAAGGAAGGTGATGAAAATTAGAGGGTATCTATGTGCCCCCTGGTTCAGCTTGCTAATTTTAGTGAGTTGAAATAGGGTATCATGTTTACCACATCGAATTGTGAAAGAAGATTGATGACAAACGATCACAAGAAGATTTGATACAAGATCAAAAACTAATGGAGAATCATTTGGTAGGAAAGAGGACTAAACCTCAAATCCAACACAACAAAGAGTGTGAGGATTTGAGAGCTCTCTAACACAAAATGAAGGATTTAAATGGAAACAAATGCAAGAGATATAATAAAAAATGCAACTTCATAAAGGAAATTGGAAAAGAATGGAGGATTGAAATGACATCAAAGAGAGATTATTTATAGAAACACTCTTCTAAAGAAGGCAAGAGATCCTCATTAGGGACATGCACATTCACAAAATAGAAGGGTTTATTATAAAAATACTATTCAATGGAGAAAAGAAATTGATGAATGATCAAAGACTTCCAACAACAAGGAGGAGGTCCCAATTAAGGATATGTACTTAAGATCCCCATGAGGGATTCTTGTTCCAATATGAGAGAAGGAATTCAAATATGAATACACCTTTACAATCAATAAGAAATCCTTATAGAAGACACTACTTCACAAAGGGGAAATTTTAATCTTAAGAAGGAGAGATGTTTGAATCACTCTTGCCCCCCCATATATAGGGAGAAGAGATGAGATAGAAATAGGGTATTGTGATTCTTTCAAAAGTATCATGAATGAGAATGAGCCTCCAGTAAGTGAGCTACCAATGTCACATAATGATGAGCAACATAATAGCCATTACTGTTATTTAAAGACATGATATATTGAATGAGGTATTTGAATATGACATGTTAAATGCTCTACTATAAGTGAGATTAAAAACATGTATAAGATGATGAATGTTAAAAAGTCTTTATAAAGAGAGAAGTTTATAGGAAAGAAATAGGCCATTAAGTCATACTTTTCTTGCACACAAGAAATATTAGGAGAGGGATAAGTGTAATTCAATAGAGCCTTATTTCTAGAAGAAGGGATTTTAGAAGGAGTAGAAGATAAAGTCTCATAAGTGGGATTAGAAATCTTTTGAGGAGATTCATAAAGAGATTTGTTCATCACCAGGATTTCCTTCTGAGGGGGATGAGTGTTTAAAGAAATAGAAGATGATTTAATTGAGGTGAGGTCATCCTCACTACTAAATATAGCATTCATATTGAGAGATGGTCTTTTAGATGCTTTGGTGGGCTTAGAAGGATTATATCCAAGTCCAAATGAAGCTTCATGTGTGTTATGTTCTAAAGGAACTTTATTTCCTTGTTCATTTGCACCACAACCATTGCCATTATAGCCACTCTTTGCTAAAATGTGAAAAATGTTGGTATTTTGGTATGGTTTTGTCATTGATGTCAACACCTACTAAATATAAGCACTTTGAAGATCTAGCAACATTCACTGGCAAGCAAGTAAATTGTGCAATAGTTACTGGTATATGGTTCACCGACATAATATATTATTCACCGGTACTTGGAATGATATGGAAGACACTTGGTAATGTTAAAGACATCACGTGGACACTTTGTTTTGAAGAATTAATCATTGGTATATTCATATTTGCTTTTACTGGCAAATAGGTCTAGGTTATCTAGGGTTACACTAGCAAGTTTATCTTTTCTAGATCAGCATGGCATGCTATGGAAATGATTTATTATTGATGTAAATGCATTAAGCTAACATGTTTAATTGGTTATTGCATCGGATATTATATTGTTTGTAAAAATATTTTATTGTAATATCTTGTAGAGCCGACCTACTAAAATTGGTCTTAGGGTATAGTATAAATGTAAGATCTTATTTGTAAGATCAAGTGTGGAATGCGAAAAAGAATTGAGTGAAGGTATATGCGAGATTAAGCAGGGATATACATGAAGACATCATTTGAAGGTGAAGTTATGTTTTTGTAGAAGCATATCAGCATTACACTGATATTGAATCCAGCATATGAAGATGCTATTTTGTGCAGTATAGTCTTATTGGATTTAACCATCCAACTGTAGTCAATATGACTCCCATTTTGTGATTGAGCAGTGAGCTCTAGGATGTTGGCCTTTTTGCATGTGCAGACCCCATTTATGTACACTTACTATCTGTAGTAGTATCATCTGATTGTGGGTGAGGTTTCCCACTATGGTTTTTCCCCTTACAGGGTTTCCATGTACAAATATTGGTGTTATGTGTTGTAGATGACTTAATGTTTATGTTTCATGCATTAATCTTTACCGATATAGCAATTTACTGTTAACACTATCTACCAGCATACTTAACTGGTTTACTGGTATTAAGCATTAAGTTGGTTAATTAGATTTTGGTTTGAATTTATTAGACAACTGATTCACCCCCCCCCTCTCAGTTTTCTCCGGGACCTAACAATTGGTATCAGAGCCTAGTCCTCTTTTGCAGAAGTTTAACAACTTGAGGAGATCCAATGTCTACTAATTATTTCAGGAAGGACAGTCCTAAACTTGATGGAACCAACTATGGGATATAGAAGATCAGGATGGAGACACATCTGAATTGCATTGGTAAAGACATCTGAGAAGTTACTAAGAATGGTTATACTACTACCGTAGCTGGTCAGATTGCTCCAACTACCTTAGCTAAAGATGAAGAGAATGATTGCAAAGCAAGAGAAGCACTTTTGAGTGCATTATCAGATCAACAAACCATGGGATTATCAGATAGGTCTATTGCTAAAGCTATTTGAGATCACTTGGAAACACTGAATGAAGGAGATTCCATAGTCAAAATTGCAAAACTTGAAAGCTTTTGAGTCAGGTATGAACATCTGAAAATGGAAGAAGATGAAAGGATTTCTGCTTTTATGGAAAGAGTAAATGAAATTGTTTTGGGTATTAAATGTTGTGGAGGAACCTTGAGTGAGGATGAAATTGTTTCAAAAATCTTAAGAGGTTTGCCACCAGCATATAAAATGAAGGTTACTGCTATAAATGAGTTGAGAACAATGCCTAATACATCAGTAACTAGGGATACATTGATTGGAAAACTTTTAGCTTTTGAAATTGAGGAATTTGGTCCTGTTGCTACTATAAAGACTGATTTGGCCTTTAAAGAATCAACATCATCTGCTCCATCATTTGACAAATCAGACTAGAGAGCCTTTTATGCAAGAGAACTTGAAGTATCCAGAAAGGAGAATGAAGAGCTTGAAGAACTTGAAGCACTATTTGCAAGGAAAATGCCAAAAGGTCCAATTGGAAGTAAGTATGAAGGTAAAGCACCCTTTAAATGTTTCAATTGCAATAAGATTGGTCATATGGCTTCAAGATGCCCTGATAGACATATTGGACTAAGAGAAGAAGCTAGAAGAACATACAAACCTAATCTTGAATATCAGAGATACAGAATTAAAAAGAACAAAGATAAATCTTGTTACATTGCTAATGAAGGTGTGATTGATGATTCTAATGAGGATTCAGTAGACAACGGATGGGTTTTTGTTGCTATAACAGAAGATCAACCGACACCTACTACTCAACTGGTAGAACAAGCCCTAGCAGCTAAAGTTGAAGCAAAGGATGAATGGATTATTGACTCAAGATGCTCACATCATATGACTGGAGACAAAGGTAAATTCTTGAACTTTCAAGAATACAAAGGAGGTTTAGTAAGATTTGGAGATGACAAAGCCTATTCAATCAAAGGTAAGGGTTCAATATCTCTTGATGGTAAGCATAACACTGACAATGTTTACTATGTTGAAGGATTAAAGCATAATCTTTTAAGTGTTGGTCAATTAGTTGAGAAGGGATTTTAGTTACAATTTAAAAATGGAAAATATAAAATCATGAATAGAACTGGTTTGGAAATTGCAACCGATAATCAGACTAGAGGCAATATCTTTCATTTGAATAACAGTGAAAAGGCATGCTTAATTGCACATATAGATGAAAGTTGGTTATGGCATAAGAGATTATGTCATGTAAACTTTGATTGCATGGTAAAAATGAGTACTTCTAAGGTAGTTAGAGATCTACCTAAAATTGTGAAACCTCAGAATACAATTTGTAAGGAATGTCAATTTGGAAAACAAGTTAGAGCTAGTTTCAAAAGTATTCCAAAAAAATCCAATAATGCTCTTGATTTAATTCACACTTATTTATGTGGTCCAGCTAGAACTAGAAGCTTACAAGGTGATAAATATTTCATGCTAATTATTGATGATTATTCTAGAATGTGTTGGGTTACTTTTCTCAGAGAGAAATCAAAAGCAATTGGAAAGTTCAAACTATTCAAAGCAATGGTTGAAAATGAAACCGGTAAGAAAATCAAATGTTTAAGATCAGATCAAGGAGGAGAATTCACATCTAAGGACTTTAATACATTCTGTGAAGTGAATGGAATCAGAAGACAGTTATCAGCACCTTGGACACCACAACAGAATGGAGTTGTTGAAAGGAAAAATAGAACTATCTTGGATGCAGCTAGAAGTATGCTATCAGAAGAAAATCTGCCACATGTGTATTGGAGAGAGGCAATTAGCACTGTTGTCTATACATTCAACAAAGTTCACATCAAAGGTGAAACTAGTAAGACCCCTCATGAACTATGGTTTGGTAACACTCCTACTCTTAAGTATTTTAGAATTTTCGGAAGTAAATGTTATATTAGAAGAGATGAGTATATTGGCAAATTTGATCCTAGAAGTGATGAAGGAATATTTCTTGGTTATTCATCTAAGAGTAAGACATATAGATGTTTTAATAAAAGATTGCAGAAAATTGTTGAGAGTACACATGTAAAGATTGATGAACAATTCAGAGGAACTTCAAGATATATAGACTCTGAACTGGCAACAAAAATTATGACAAATGAACCTATACTGAATCCATTGGTACATAATGAAGATCCAGTTACTCCAGTATCATCAGAAGCTTCCACAATAATTGAATAACAACAACAAACTAAGACACCTCAGTATGTAAGATTGAATCATTCTAAAGATCAGATAATTAGAAACAAATTTAAAGGAGTCATGACAAGAGGAAGATTGGCAAATGAAGAGGTATGTCTTATTTCTCAAATTGAACCATCATCTATCAATGAGGAATGTGAAGATAAATTTTGGATTAAAGCTAAGGAAGAAGAATTAGGACAAATTGAGAAAAATAATACTTGGACATTAGTTCCCCGGCCTAAAGACAAAAATGTAATTGGAACCAAATGGGTATTTAGAAACAAACTTAATGAAGATAGTAAGTTTGTCAGAAATAAAGCAAGACTAGTGTGTAAGGGATATTCTCAGAAAGAAGGAGTTGATTACAATGAAACCTTTGCATCGGTAGCCAGAATTGAGGTAGTTAGATTATTCTTAGCTTTTGCAGCTCACAAGGACTACAAAGTTTATCAAATGGATAATATATGTGCATTTTTGAATGGAGATCTTGAAGAAGAAGTATATAATGAACAACCTGATGGATTTTATTTGATAGATGACAATGATATGGTTTGCAGGTTAAGAAAAGCTCTGTATGGATTGAAACAAGCCCCAAGAGCTTGGTATGCAAGGTTGGATAAGTATCTTTTGAAGATTGGTTTTACTAAAGGAAATGCAGATAGCAATTTATACTACAAAATAACTAATGATGACATCTTGATTATTGAAGTATTTGTTGATGATATAATCTTTGGAGGAGAAGATGGATTATGTAAGGAATTTTCTCTTAAAATGCAGCAAGAATTTGAAATGTCTATGATTCGAGAAATAAATTTTTTTTTAAGGTTGCAGATTTCACAGACTGATAAAGGTATATTTTTTAGTCAATCCAAGTACTTGAAAGAATTACTAAAGAAATTTGGGATGGAGAAATCTAAATCAGTTGCACACCTATGACTACAAATGACAAATTATCTCAAAGGGATGAATCTACACCTATTAATCCAACTAGATACAAATCAATGATAGGAGGTTTACTGTATTTGACACAAACTAGGCCTGATATTATGAATGCAGTATGTATTATTTCTAGATTTCAGAGTATTCCTAGGGAAAATCATGAATCAGCAGTAAAAAGGATTTTTCGGTACCTACAAGGCACAACAAATCTTGGATTATGGTATCCTAAAGATGAAAATTTTGATCTATGTGCATACACAAATGCAAATTGGGTAGGAGATGTAGATGACAGAAAAAGCACCACTAGAGGAGCATTATTTCTTGGAAAGAGATTAGTTTCTTGGTTGAGTAAGAAATAGAGTTGTACATCTTTATCAATAGCAGAATTAGAATATGTTGCAGCAACAACTAACTGTACATAGGTATTATGGCTTAAGCAAATGTTGAAAGACATAAAGGTAAAATGCAAGGAACCCATTACTATATACTATGATAACACTACAGCAATTGATATATCTACGAATCTGGTATTACATTCTAAAACAAAACATGTTTCTATCAAACTAAATTTTCTAAGGGAAAAAGTTGAAGAAAAGGAGATAAAACTAGTTTATGTGAATACTAAAGAACAACTTGCAGATATTTTCACAAAACCTTTGCCTAAGGAGACTTTTGAATATCTCAGAGATCAGATTGGAGTCATACCACCACCGATAGAGACTTAGACAATTGATGATTGTCATCAACCAACAAAATTTAAAAGACAAATCCTTTATTCCAGTATTTGATGAGGAAGCTACTTCTCAGGGGGAGTAGTTGGTATTTTGTATGAACTTGACTTTTGTAACTTTGGCATTTGATGTCAAAGGGGGAGAGATATCTATGGAAAAACAAATTATCTTTTTGGGGAGAGATTTTGAAAAACACATTTAAGGAGAGATTGGTATTTAAAATAAATCTTTGGATAAACACATGTTACTCCCAAGGGGAGAAATGGAGATTGTTGGTTTTTGGTATTTGGCATTTCTGTTTTGGCACTTTGATGGTTTTTCCATCTTGTGTTGCCATCAATGCCAAAGGGGGAGATTGTTGGTATTTTGGTATGGTTTTTTCATTGATGTCAACACCTACTAAATATAAGCACTTTGAAGATCCAACAACATTCACCGGCAAGCAAGTAAATTGTGCAATAGTTACTGGTATATGGTTCACCGGCAGAATATATTGTTCACCGGTACTTGGAATGATATGGAAGACACTTGGTAATATTGAAGACATCGTGTGGACACTTTGTTTTGAAGAATTAATCATTGGTATATTCATATTTGCATATTTTCTTTTATCGACAAATAGGTCCAGGTTATCTAGGGTTACACTGGCAGGTTTATCTTTTCCAGACCAGCATGGCATACTATGGAAATGATTTATTATTGATGTAAATGCATTAAGCCAACATGTTTAATTGGTTATTGCATCGGATATTATATTGTTTGTAAAAATGTTTTATTGTAATATCTTGTAGAGCCGACCTACTAAAATTGGTCTTAGGGTATGGTATAAATGTAAGATCTTATTTGTAAGATCAAGTGTGGAATGCAAAAAAAAATTGAGTGAAGGTATATGCGAGATCAAGCAGGGATATACACAAAGACATCATTTGAAGGTGAAGTTAGGTTTTTGTAGAAGCATATCAGCATTAAACTAGTACTGAATCTAGCATATGAAGATGCTATTTTGTGCAGTACATTCTTATTGGATTTAACCATCCAATTGTAGTCAGTGTGACTCCCATTTTGTGATTGAGCAGTGAGCTCTAGGCTGTTGGCCTTTCTGCATGTGTAGACCCCATTTATGTACACTTACTATTTGCAGTAGTATCATCTGATTGTGGGTGAGGTTTCCCACCATGGTTTTTCCCCTTACAGGGTTTCCACGTACAAATATTGGTGTTATGTGTTGTGGATGACTTTATGTTTATGTTTCATGCATTAATCCTTACCGGTATAGCAATTTACTATTAACATTGTCTACCGACATAATTAACTGGTTTACGGGTATTAAGAATTAAGTTGGTTAATTAGTTTTTGGTTTGAATTTATTAGACAACTGATTCATCCCCCCCCTTCAGTTGTCTCCAGGACGTAACAAAAACCAGGACCATAAAGGGATGCCAAATCAGACAGAGATGGTTGCGCCTCATAGGTCTCAGTGCTATATGAATTAGAGGAAGTATTTGAAGAATTATTTGGATTAGAAGCAGACACAAAGTGGTTACTTAGTTGTTCAGACAAAGTGGCTTTCTCTTTAGGTTGCTCCTTAGATTTCTCCTTCTCATTCTTAGATTTTTTCCAAGATACTCTATACTCTCCTATAAAAGTAGGGTTAAAGTCTAGAGATCCCCAATCATCATCTGCGAGCACTCCTTTGGGAGAAAAAATATCTTTGGGAGGAGATTCCAATTGAGTAGAAGAATCAGGAGTACTAGAAGGAACAAGATCATTAAAGGAAATAGATGTATTTGAAGAAGTAGGAAGATCAAGAGAAGAATGGGAAGTAGTTGAACAAGAAGATCCAAATTTTAATGGATCTTGAAGATTTGTATCAGCTAACAAGGTGTATGTCGTATTTTTGTAAATGAACTTGAATTGCCTATGCAAAGTTGAGGGGACTTCTTGCATGCTATGAATCCATGGTCTCCCTAATAGAAGGTTATATGTCAAATTACCAAGCATGACATGAATAAGTGTAGGTAAAATAACAGGGCCTAGCTTAACAGGAAACGTTATGACACCTAAACATTGTTTAGCAGCATTATCAAATCCTCAAATAGAAATAGAAGCAGGTTCGATGAGAGAATGATCCACACTAATCTTATCCAATAAGTCCACACTACAAACATTAAGGCTAGATCCATTGTCCACAAGGGTTCATCTTATAACACTATCGTTGACAATAACCACAATCATAAGAGGATCATATTAATGTTGGATTTCTTGAGAAGGTAACTCATCTTGTGATAATACAATTTGAGCTTTGGGTTTGTTTGTAGGATCAATCAAAGAAGCCATGTTGTTAGGTGTCACTGCAGGTGGGACATCTAATTTTTTCAAAGCATCTTATAACATCCCATGATAAGCAGGTGAATTTTGAACCAAATCCCAAATACAAATATTGGCAGGAGTAGCTTTAAGTTGTTCAATGAGATCATACTCCTTACTAAGAGTCTGTGATATACGAGGTGCTTGTGGAAGAGTAGGTTGAGAGGGAGGAAGTGAAGCTGGGGTAACTGGAAGAGGATTAGGTTGCCTATTGTTTCTTGTGTTGTAGGTATGAGCAATCGTATGATAACTCTCTCTAGTGACTTTCTTAGCATATTCATAAGGGCTCTTAGTAGGATAACCTCCTCGTGAATTAATAATAGGTTTCTTAGGAGTTCAAAAATAGTCATTAGTATAACCACCTTGAACCACTAAGATAGTCTTACATTGAGAACATTAAGAAGGACAATCACCTTGAACTATGAAGAGGGGTTTATTAGGTGTTTCATTCACATGTATAAAATTTAGTGAAGATGGTTTAGGAATATCAAAGGTGTCCTTATGAATTTTAGAAGAAGAATGGACACGATTGTTGGAAGAATTGTTGATAGCCTCTTCTTCCATTAAAATGTTACCATGGATAAGATAAATTTTAGGAGGTAGACTAGGAGTAGGCATTAATGTTTTAGAAGGAAGAGTATTAGTAGGAAAGGTCATATCATCCTTTATCATCAAAGGATCTACATGGGGAATAGACTCTCTAGGAGAAGGATCAACATTACTCTCTTTGAGAGGAATACCTTTGAAAGAGATGTTAGCAATCTCTTCTTGAAACAGGGTATCACTATCCTTATGAGTAGAACCTAGTTGGGGAGAAGGAGATGCCTTACCTTTAGAGAAAAAATTATTGAGATTCATGGAAGGTGAGATGCTATCAAGAGAGTTATCAATCATGATTTCATCCTCTTTGGCTAGGGTTCTCTAATGGGGTAGAGAATAATCAACACCTTCTTCTAATTGTTCATCCCAAATAGTGAGGTCATTGAAAAAATTACTAGAAATATCTTGCACAAAAATGTCTTTATTGCCAATTTTGGGAGAAGGGATAACATTGTTCATTAATTATTCATCTTTAGGAGGGAGAAAATCACTACATGTGTTTAAATCATCCTCTTGCCTCAAAATGTGTTCAATAGGATGTTTAGGGGAGAGATAATCAAGGAAATTGATAATGATTTCACCTTCTTTCTTTAAGGCATCTTTATGGGTAAGACAAGCTTCGGGGAAAGGAGAAGCATTTCTCATTAATGCATCATCTCTAGCAGGAGTTTTTTTGAAGTCAAAAGAAGAAATGCCATCACTAGGAAAAGTAGGGACAATACCATCTTCTTGCACAAAATGATTCTCATGAGGGGAGTCTTCTTTAGGAGGGAGATGAACATCTTTCTCCAAATATTTATTCTTAGGAAGGAGATCTTTGAAAGAAGAGCTCATAACCTCTTGTTGCACTAACATGCCCCCATTGGTAAGACCAAATTTAGGAGAAGATAAGTCAATGACCATCAATACCTTTTCACTTAGAGAAGAATAATGTAAAGAAGGTAAAGTAACACTAAGAAAGGTGTTTATGATATCATCCTCTTCCTCAAAGATAGCTAAATGGGAAGGGCACATTTTAGGAGAATTGTCAAGATCACTCTTCAAATCTTCATCCTTAGAGCATGGGAGAGTTTTGAAGGGGTTGGTAACAATTCTCTTAGGCACTAAAATGTTGTCATAGATAGGAGGAGGTTCTTTAAGAGAGGGAAAAATTGAAGCAAGGGAAGCTAACCCATTATCACATTTATGAAATGAATGCATCATGAAAACAATTTTCCTCTTTCAAATGATAACATATGCAAAATAGAAGGAAATGTTAAATTGTAAGCAATGCAAGCACTATAAATGTTGATTTAGAAAATGAAATTTATCGGTGAAATGTATTCCTAAATCAGATCTGAAATTAATGATCCAAATTAAGCTATCCACAAGTTCGATTTTGAATTGAAAAATTAGGGTTTTAAAAAAATTGACCTCTAAATTTTTTAAATTTGCAAGGAATTGAAATTTGTAAATGTAAATTTGAATTTGAAATAGAAAAAATGCTTAGATCTGAGAACATAAATCGGAATTAAAGAAGATTGGATTCACGTCAGGCTCACCAAAATGTGTAGGGTAAAAAGCGAGATCGGGTGACTAGAACCTAATCCCACTTTTGCTGACACATTGGGAATACGAAAGAGCCTAGGGAGATAGCTCACTTTGGCTACTTCTTGCAAGAGAGAGAGAGCCGAGGATGATCTCTTAGGGTTTCTATTCCTCTTGTTTTAAATGAAGATAATATGTGAAAGATTGATCAAATAGACTATGAGATAAAAAATGAAGCATTTATGAACTGAAATTGCAAAAACTCATAGATCTGAAACTGAGATACTGGAAGCAGAGAAGGGGGAGGAATTTGGATTTGTACCTGGTGTTAAAAACTAAGCCAAACTAACCAGGAATAGGGTGCCACACCCCTGTCCCTGATGATTTGACAGAGAGCTGCAATTGGAAGGATACAAACCTAAGATCCTTAGCCTTCACCCTATCAAAAACACCTCTGTCCTGGACAGGACTAGGGTTCCACACCTCTGTCCTTGATGGATTTGGGCCAGTCTAAGGCCTTGGGACTATCCTTGTGCCTTTTACTAATCTGGGAAGCCTTCTGAGTCCCTGTTTATGCACTTGCAACTAAAAAAGAAAGGGCTTTGGGTAGCTATAGGGCTCTGCCTTGGTCAAACCCCTATGTTGGTGATTTCCACCTCCACAAATAGCCAATTTGTATAGTAAAATATGTTGGCAATTGACACTCAATTGGTTGGTTTCAATATGTTATCATTGATGGCAACATTCTAGCTTCATATTTTGGTTTGGTTGCTTACCGACAGACACTTCACTGACACTGGCAGGTTGGAAGGAATTATTTGGTTACCGACAATGTAGGCCGACACTAGCAGGTTGGAAGGAATTATTCAGGTTATCGTTATTGGAGGCCGGCATCATTTGGGAGATCCTCCATTGACAATTGATTTTGATAAATTCATGTATATATGTTATTGAGCCAGCATGTATATTCATATTGTAATTATCTTTGTAAGTCGACATAAGGCATGATGATTTGTCAAGGGTATATAGGTCAGTTGATTAGATCATTATGTAAGATATAGGAGATGTTGTTGGAAATTGACACTCATTAGAATCATATATTTTCATTGATGGCAACAAGATTCTATTGAAGGCATATACCGGCAAATACCCATATTGAGTATTCAGGGTCATCACCGACACCAGCACTGACACCGACATTGACATCCAACATTTCAATGAAGCTGACATCAGTCTGGATCTGAAAGGTTTTATTGTAAAATAATTTTGTAATTATTGTATTGGGCTGACATTGTATATCTTTTGTATTGTAAGCTGACATAAGGCATATTGTTTGTAAGGGCATATAAGTCAGTCTGTTAGGTCATTTTGAGGATGTGATATAGGAGAATAATAGCATAATTGTGTGATGCAAGGGATATGTATGAAGGTTATTTTGTATGTGAATGTAATATCATGCTATGATCAGTAGATAGTTTTTAAAGCATTCTTGGAGGAAGAGGAGATACTAGTAGAAGGTTCAGGGTTTATGAACCAGTACAAAACAGAGCTTTAATCGGAACTCTTTTAGGCATTGTAGATGCATTTTGTGAGTTCACCAGCACTGTTTTATTTCAGTAGAAGCTTGTAGTCAATGAGACTCCATGTGCAGGGCCCCATGCTATGTAATATCTTTCATATGGCCAGTGAATTGATATTGTGGGTCACAAATCCCATCATGGTTTTTCCTCTTTGAGGTTTTCCACGTATAAATTATGTGTGTTATGGTGTTCATTCATGTGGCTGGTTTATTTGGTTCATGTTATATATTTCTTCATTCACCGATTCATATGTGTATGTTATAAAAGGTTAAAATTGTGTGTTACCAATAGAACATTGATTCACCCCCCCCTCTCAGTGTTCTTGGGTTCAGTGTATTCCAACAATTGGTATCAGATCTTGGTACCTCGGAGGAAGTTTAACAGCTTGAAGAATATCTTGAAACCGGAATCATTGAACATGGCTATGGAGAAGCAACTTGAGATGGCACTTGAGGACTATGATGTTGAAAGGATGAAGAACTTCAAACTGCAAGATGAATTGAATTCTGCTAATGAATTCAATCTTATCCTGCAAGAAAGGTTATCATTTGCTCAAGATAAGAGAAAGGAACTTTTGCAAAACCATGATGATGAAGAGAAAAATGCACGTAAGGAACAATGTCAGAAGTTGAGTCAAGAAAACATGCTCATGAAGAATGAAATGCAAGACCTGACTATGAGGTTATCAAAAGATATTGAGGATGGAAAGAAAAAGGAAGAAAATCGTGTTATATCTCTGAAGAAAAAATTTGATGAATGTGGTAGATTGACTCATGAGAATAATTTGTTGAGAACTGATTTGGTACACTCCTGAAATAATGAACAAGAGCTTGAAAGAGAAATAACAACTCTAAGAGATGATCTGACTACTGCAAGTGAGTATAAAGAAAAATTCAGGATTAGTGTTGCACACTTGGATGATTTATTGAAAAGGCAAAGGTAGAGTGAAGATTCTAGAGGACTTGGATTTGTACAAGGTGAAAGCTCCGGTACTGCAAATGAAGATCAAACAATTGGTATGCAAAACTCATCAGACTAGAGGAAACTGGTAAGGCAATCTGATGCTTACAAATTGAATGGTAGATATTTAATTTGTAATAAATTTGGGCATATGGCTAGACAATGTAGAAATAGAGCAAATCAAAACTACAGTTCAGTTCCCGGTTAATGCACAAATTGCAAGAAATATGGTCATCAGTCAAAAGATTGCAGAATGAATGTTAAATGTCATGCATGTGGAAATTTTGGTCATTTGGCTAATAAATGTACATCAAGGAATGACATCAGATATGTCAAAGCAATTCAAAAGAATACTATTACATGTTATGAATGCAACAAAATAGGTCATATTGCTAAGTATTGCAGAAGAAAGTCTACGTCGATTAGCAATGATAAAGAAAATGAGAAAGGAAAGCAAAAGATAGAAAAAATACAACAAGATCACACTAAGAGATGGGTTACAAAATCTGAAGAACCATGTGGAGATGCAACTACACTGGTAACTGCACCCGTAACTCCACCGATAGACCAGAGCATTCCTGCATTGACATGAAATTCAATTGGTAACTGAGGCATACACCTTAGGGGTTGGAAAATTCATTGCAAATCTTGCATATTCCCCGGAAGACATTTGGAAGAGATCTGGAGAGTGGTATTAATCATTGATGGAGGTTTATCCAACATAAAACTGTGAAACTAACATCCGGTAGGGCACATCGCTAAGCATTTATGATAGTGATGAATTAGCATTTACTCGCTGATAAAAAAGGAAAAATGGACTCATTGTCACTCACCCAACACTCAAGAAAACCATAGCAAAGAAAAGGTGAATCATAGGTGATCAAGATCTTGCAAAGGCATTCCAAAGAATTTCCAGCAGTCATCTGAGAAGTAATCAAAACCCTTCAACCGACAACTATTATCCAGGTATTTATTTGAAATGGCATCTAGATCATCATCTACTTCTACTTTCACTGCAAATCCCACTATTGTTGAGGTCAAGGATAGGCTTAGGCCTATTTTCAAGTAAGTTCCCCAAATTTATATTAAGGAAGATTCTACTAGCACGTTTTTGAGGGTTCCCGATGGCGTGGTTTATGTAGAAGATGTCAGAGCATATATTCACTGCACCTTGGAGGACTTAGGCACTGAGAAAATCAAGGGAATGTATCAATCTATGATACTAGGCAGCTCCGATACTATCAAACTGGAATATCAAATTATTAAGGATCTAGGGTTAACTGAAATCTTGTACATTCCAGAATTCAAGGATAGAGTGATCAAATATGTTCTGAGCAAGGTCCATAATGAGTTCATATGGCTGGATCGGCCCCACATGATTACCAAAGAAGATATTCAAGAGGTCACTAACTTACCTACAGTTGGACACGAACCAGGAAAGAAGATTTTCACCACTGTGGTTGAGAAGCTCACCATCACAACTCATGATGGAAGATCTATGAGGGTCAACACCGTCAAAAACACTGATGTGAAATTTACCAACATGATCATCGACTACAAGGTAACAGTGGTGTTAAAGAATAATGAAAAGTATGATTTATGTGAATGGCTGAGGAGTGAGTTAGTGATAAATCTTGGAAAAATTAGAGGGGTTAAGAAAGCAACATTTAGGTTTGGCAATCTTATTGTCTGCTTGATGTTATACTTCATGAATGAGCTATTGGGTTTGGGAAAGAAGCATTGGGAACATGACATACCGGTAGGTATGTAGATCAAAGAAGCAATCACCAGTCTTCATAGTAATAGGGATGAGAAGCTATGGGGCTATTTCAAAACATTTCAAGAGAATATGAGACTGAGGGAAAGAATTTCCAAGCACATTATGGAGAAATACTCCACTGATATCTACTTTATGGTCAAAATAGATGAGACACTGATGGAAGTAGTGGAACCTAGAAATATATGGGTTACTGAATTAGGTTATGAGGTAGATGACAACATTTTGGAGTTATATGCTAAAATGTTGATTGATGCTCCTTTGGATGATAATGCTGAACACTTTGGCACTGCACAGGAGAAGGTTCTTGAGGTTAAGACTAGTTTGAACCGTAAAAGAAGAGAAAAGAAGATAGACAAAATGTTTGCATCTGTTCAGGATGTAATGCATAGGATAGATAAAGAACTAGGTTCTGGATCTAAATTGGTAGATCAACTGATAGCAGCTAGTGCTCCTAAGGTGAAGAAGACTGAGACTTTCATTTCTTCTATCACTTGTGATTCTGATCCAAAGGATAATCAACCTCTTGCATTTAAAAGGGTACAGAGGAAGAAAGTTGACAAGCCTCTGGTAGAGGAGAAGAAGGTAGAACCAAGGAGGAAGCTATTTAGAAAGGTAACAATTACACTCCCACCTCTGACAAAGAAGAGGCAGCCTGCTCCATCTGCTCCTGCGACCCCCAAAAAGAAGAAAAAGAGTGCAATTGATGAAGCAATTGAACCTGGTAATGTTACCATCATACCCCAATGACTTATGCGGAATTGATTAATGAGATAACTAAAGATGGAATGTTGAAGAATGTGTCAAATTTATATGAAGATTTAGAAGATAATGAGCAAGATGAAATAGAAGAAGCAATTTTGTTATATCTAGACATATATAAGAAGGATTTGGTAGAGATTTTGAAGGAAATTCCTTTATCATTGTTCAATAAGTTAGATGCAAGAAGATTAGGTGCAATTAGGAAGGACATAGAGATCAAAGAAGTTGAACTTTTGAATATGTGTGGCTCTATAAACAATGAGGAAATGAAAAAATATATAGATGTTGCTAATAGAACAGTCTTTAGCAACAAAAGTTGACAAATAGGCTTAATGATGGGTAGAGTCAATGAGATAGTAAATGAGACTAGAGATGGGTGGACTAAATTCTTCCAAAAGAATCCTGATTTTCTCACCTCTCAATAATTTGATAAGGAAACAACTCCCACGATTTCGAACAAATGTAAAGGGAAAAGAATTTTGGAAAGTTCAGCTAAAATTTTGAGTGAACCGACAGTTAAACCCAAAACTGATGAGAGTGTATAGACTAAACCGACAGATACTACATTTATACAGTCTGGGCAAGATAATATAGATAATGTACAGGTTACAAATAATATTGTTGATAATGCTCCACTGACAGTAACTGATACTGCACCAAGTGGCAAAGCCACCGGTGCATTAGAGAAGGAGAAAAAAGATTCACCAGTAGAGGATAAGGAAGATAAGGAAAAGGAGACTCAACCGATAGTAGTTTCCCCTACAAAACCTTTAGAAATTGACACTTCTAAAGTTGAGAAGAAATCAATTAAAAAGATGAGTCCCATAGAGCTAATGATGATGGCTACTCAAAAGATAATGGAGGGATCTACAGACAAAGGAATAATAGATCAATCAATAACAATCTTGCATAGATTAATTCCTGATTGTATGATTGAAAATGAAGCAAGCCCTTTCGACAAGCTTAAGGCACTAACAGAGCATATATCTAAATTTTTTTTGTCATTGCAGCAGATTTCAGATAAGAAAGCACTTGAAAGATTTCCTCTGGCCAAGAAAGAAGATTTTGACCAGATTATCGAGACAGAGAAGAGGAAGGTTGAAGAGAAACTTGTACTCATTGAAAATTCTTTGAAACAATGTACTAACAGCTACAGGGTCTGTTGTAATATACAAAATCTTACAACTAATGTAGATCAGAGGTTAAAGGAATTACATGAAAAGATAGCTAATATTGTTAATTCTTTTGATGGACTAACTTCACTTATAACTTCCATTGATAGGAAAATTTTGACTTTGGAGAACCAAGCTTTTTCTTTTGAAAAGGAAAGAGACAAGATCATTTGGAGAGCAAGGAGTCTTAGAGGTTTGGTGAGTCCAAGATTGGATTCACTTGGTGTACATAAGAGGGAATGTATGGATATGCTTGCAAAACCCACATCGGTAGAAGTCACTGAGAAAGAAACAATAGCACATTTAATGAGTGGACTTGTATCCATATCCAAAATATTCAAAATTGGCTGGGATACCTATGTATAGTTGCTGGAGAAAGCTTACCCATAAATTTTGAGATTGGTCAAGCTTCGGTAAAGTAATCTGTAATTATTCTTTAATTCTTTCACAGGTCTTTGGAATTGATGCCAAAGGCGGAATATATGTATGTAAAAAAATATGTATGTAATCCTAAGGGGGGAGTAGACAGAGCATATTGCTGACAGGGTCAATCAGCTCAAGGGGAGAATGATTCATTTTTCAGTTGAACCGATAGGGAATCCATTTTTCACATGAGTGTTGCCATCAATACCAAAGGGGGAGATTGTTGGCAATTGACACTCATTGGAATCATATGTTGTCATTGATGGAAACAAGATTCTATTGAAGGAATATACTGGCATGTGGAGGCATAGAAAATACTGGCATTGAGTATTCAGGGTCATCACTAGCACCAACACCAACATCCAACATTTCAGTGAAGTTGACATCAGTTTGGATCCAAAAGGTTTTATTGTAAAATAATTTTGTAATTATTGTATTGGGCCGACATTTTATATATTTTGTATTGTAAGCCGACATAAGGTATATTGTTTGTAAGGGTATATAAGTCAGTTTGTTAGGTCATTTTAAGGATGTGATATAGGAGAATAATAGCAGAACTATGTGATGCGAAGGATATGTAAGAAGGTCATTTTGTATGCGAATGTAATATCATGCTATGATCAGTAGATAGTTTGTAAAGCATTCTTGGAGGAAGAGGAGATATCGATAGAAGGTTTAGGGTTTATGAACCGGTACTGAACAAAGCTTTAACCAGAACTCTTTTAGGCATTGCAGATGTATTTTGTGAGTTCACCAGTACTGTTTTATTTTAGCAGAAGATTGTAGTTAGTGAGACTCTTTTGTGTTGAGTAGTGTGCCTTCCTGCATGTGCAGGCCCCCATGCTATGTAATATATTTCATATGGCAAGTGAATTGATATTGTGGGTCACAAATCCCATTGTGGTTTTTCCTCTTTGAGGTTTTCCACTATAAATTATGTGTGTTATGGTGTTCATTCATGTGGCTGATTTATTTGGTTCATGTTATATGTTTCTTCATTTACCGGTTTATATGTGTATGTTATAAAAGGTTTAAATTGTGTGTTACCAGCAGAACACTGATTCACGACCCCCCCCCCCCTCTCAATGTTCTTGGGTTCATTGTATTCCAATAGATGTATGTGATGGAATATTTAATGTGAGATATGATAGAGAGATCATGTATGTGGGACATTTATGTAAGAGGTTTTTCCGGTAAAGGGTTTAGGATTTCAGACTGAAACAAACAAAGCTTAACCAGAACTGTATTCAGGCATAGAAGATGCTATCATTGCAGTTCAATCATTTCTCCATATTGTATTCTGGATTTGTATGTAGTCAGTGAGGCTCCTTTTTGTGATTGAGTAGTGTGCCCTAGGTTGTAAGCCTTCATACAAGTGCAGGCCCCTATATTTTTTAATATCTCTTCAAATGGTCAGTGGATTAATATTGTGGGTCACAAATCCCACTGTGTTTTTTCCTCTTTGAGGTTTTCCATGTATAATTCTCTATGTTATGGTATTCATTTGTGTGATTGGCCTACTGGTTTCTTTACTTCTTTCAATCTTATATATACCGGTATATCTGTTGGTGAATGCATGTTTTAATAAGGTTACAATTGATCATTCTGGTAGAACATTGATTCACCCCCCCCCCCCCCCGCTCTTAGTGTTCTTGGATTCCAACAATTGGTATCAGAGCCTTGTACCTCAGAGGAATTTTAATAGCTTGAGGAAGATCCTAAATCCGGAATCCATGGATATGAGTTTGGAGAAGCAACTTGAGGTAGCACTTGAAGATTATGATGTTGAAAGGACAAATAACTTGAAGTTACAAGATGAATTAAATTCTACTCAGGAATTCATTCTTATCTTATAGTAGAGATTGTCATGTATTCAAGCTAGGAGGAAGGAACTTTTGCAAAATAAGGATAATGAAGAGAAAGATTCCCTTAATGAGATATCTTAGAAGTTGAGTCAGGAGAACATAGTTATGAGGAATTAAATGCAAGCTATAACTATGAGGATGTCTAAAGAGATTGAGGACCAAACGAAAAAGGAAGAAAATCTTGTTGTATCTCTGAAAAATAAATTTGAAGAATTTGGTAGGTGTACACTTTAGTGAGACATTGTGTGTGATTGAAGCTTTTGTCATTGATGGCAACCTTGCAATCCTATGGCATCGGCAAGACATTATACCGACAAAGCATTACACAGGCAACCTTGCAAATCCTATGGCACCGACAAGAAATTATACCGGCAAAGCATTATTCAAACAAGACAGTGCACTGGCATCAGCAAGATCAATCTACACCGGCACTGGCACAAAAGATGTACATCGACATAGAAGGATATATGTATACCGGCACAAAGGTCAACAAGATTTTTTTGATATGTAATATTTTGTTTATTATTGTAAGCCGACTTGGCAAATTGTAAAATGACTCTTGTATATAAAAGAGATCATTGTAGACATTTGTAGAATATGGATAGAAAGCATAAAATATTATAAGGTAGACCTAATGTGCGAATTGTAGGTCAAGGGTATATGTAAAGAACAGAGCAAGAACCGGTATTGAATCTGGCATTGATGATGCTATTGTAAAGCAGTACAGATCATTGGATTTGCATAATCCTCATTGTAAGTTAGTGTGACTTCTTATTGAGTAGTGAGCTCTAGGTAGTTGGCCTTCCTGCATGTGCAGGCCCCTATTGTAAGTAATATTCTCTTATTGGCTAGTAAGTGAATATTGTGGGTCACAAATCCCATCGAGGTTTTTCCCACACTGGGTTTCCTTGTTAAACATCTTGTGTTATGGTGTTCTTTTCATGTGGATGTTTTTGATTCTGTTATTTAGATTAATTCTTGCATACCGTATACTGTTACTTTATGTTCTACATATTTAGTTTTAAGAAAATTACATTATCGGTCAGATACTGATTCACCCCCCCCTCTCACTATCTATGGGAACCCTAACAATTGGTATCAGAGCCTGGTCCTCTATTTTCAGAAGCCTAATAGCTTGAGGAAGATCTTGACACTGGTAAAGATGGAAAATCTGATGAAGCAACTTGAAGGAGCTCTTACTGACTATGATTCAGAGAAGTTGAAAAATATTAAATTAGAAGATGATTTAAAAGTTCTCAAGACATTATTCAGGCACTTCAAGAAAATCTTACTATTACAAGAAATAAGGGGAGAGAACTTTGTGAAAAACTAAAAAATGAGAATGATGAAAAGGAATCTCTAAATGATATGATAAGCAAATTGAAACAAGAGATCATGACAACAAAAAATGAAATGCAGGATATGACTATGAGATTTTGCAAAGAGATTGAGGACAGAAAGAAGAATGAAGAAGAATTGACTAGAAGACTAAGTGATGCAGCAAATGAGAACACAAGACTTAGCTATGAAAATGACATGTTGAAAATTGATCTAATGCATACTCAGAATGACTCAAATGAACTAATGAGAAAAAAAGAAATCTTGGAAAGGGAATTGGAAACTGCAAATCAACACAAAGAAAAATTCAAGAAAAGCTCAGAAGAACTTGGTACCTTATTGAAGAATCAAAAACCCAAAGGTGACACTTCTGGAATTGGATTTGAAGTTGGAGAAAGCTCCGGTACTACAAATACCCAGGATCACAGCAAACCGGTAAGACCTTCAAATACTTACAAATTCAATAGAAAATGCTTTAACTGCAATAAATATGGTCATAGGGCAATTGAATGTAGATCTAGGAATTATCTAAACATCAATCCTCCCACTGGTCAATGCTCCAAATGCAACAAAATTGGTCATAACTCTGAAAATTGCAGAATGAATGTAAGATGTTATGTTTGTGGAAGATTTGGTCACTTATCAAATAAATGCAGAACACAAACCGGCATAGGTTATGGGAAAGCTATTCAGAAAAATAATGTAACTTGTTATGCATGTAACAAGATTGGTCATATTGCTAAATTTTGTAGAAGTAAAGGTACACCAGTAGATAACAAAAGCACTAGTTTGAAAGGTGAAGAAAAGGTTGAAGAAGTTAAGAAAGATTTCTCAAAGCAATGGATTAGAAAAGGTGATCTAAATATTGGAGATACTCCTCCACTGATAGAACCAACAAATGCTCCATCGGTAGGACAATATGATGCTCCACCGACAGGACAAAGCAATGCTCCATCGGTAGGATGTTCTTCATCAAATTGAAGAAAATTATCTTGAGGGTTTGGCAATCTAATGACACATGTGCTATTATTCCCTCGGTTAGAGAAAAGAAGTTGAAAATCATTCATCACCGACAAATAAAGTTGAGCTAATACATTACCGGCAAGCAATTAATGTGGTAGGTAGCAGAAAAGACTTTATAAAATAAGGTTTTGGCTCCATTTCATTCCATTGTGAATTCAAACTTTCAGAGAGCGTGAAGATTTCCGAGCTAAGGCATTTTCGAGCAAAGAGGCAAAGCACTTCAACAATCAATCCATTCAAAGGCAGAAAAAGGTATTTATCATCATGGCATCCTCCTCTGCACCTGAATTCATAGGAAACCCTACAGTAGTCGAGGTTATAAAATGACCTAGGCCCGTGTTTCAGCTAGTTCCCGAGGTAGCTAAGAAAGATGACAACACAGGTGCTTTTTCAAAAATTCCAAAAGGTGTTGTTTATGCAGAAGACCCTAGAATGTATATTCATTGCAACATAGAGGAATTAGGTGATGAAGAAATCAAAAACATGTATAAGTCTGTTATATGTAACAACTCCAGGAATGTGAAACCTGAACATAAAATTGTTGAAACCCTAGGATTCACTGAAATCCTCTACATTCCTGAATTTCCCAAGGAAGTGGTTAGGATAGTTTTAAGCAGGGTACATGGTTCATTCTTTTGGCTTGACTCAGTGCATAAAATTACAAAGGAAACTGTGAAAGCAGTAACAGGGTTACCTTCCACTGGTAACAGACCTGACAAAACCAAGAAGGTCTCCAATGACTTGGTAACAAACTTAACTGGTGCAACATCCAACAAGAGATCATTGAGGGTTAATGATGTGACCGATACAAATGTTAGATTTGTTAGCATGATTTTAGGTTACAAAGCAACTCATGCTAATAGGCTTAACTTGGTTTCCAGTTTGTGCATAAAGAGTGCTTATGACATGGTTAAGGACAATGTAAAAATTGATATCTGTGAATGGTTAAAGGATGAGTTAATTGACAACCTAGCAAAAATCAAGAAGGATAAGAAAGGAACCTTTAGATTTGGAAATCTACTTGTATGTTTAATGCTACATATAACCAAATAGGCTCCCGGTATAGGCAACAAGGATTTTGGATTTGACATACCGGTAGGAAAACAATTATCTGACTTATTTAACAACATGGGTGAAAACAGAGAGAAGAATATCAATGAGTATTTTCAAGCACTAAAGGTCAGAATGAATAAAAGAATCAGACTATCACAGGAAATTGTCAACAAATACAAGGATGACATATGTTTTGTAATAAAAAAGGATCTGATATAGATGGAAGCAGTCATCCCAAGGACAATCTAGGTAACAGAGATGGGGTATGAAACAGATGACCACATAGTGGAAACTTATGCCAAAGCACTTCTGGAAGCCCCCAGTGAACCAAAGGAAGAAGTATTTGGTAGTGCTGAGACCATTGAAAGCCAAATACAATCCAAGAAGAGAGTGAAGAAGGTTGAGGCATTTGTAAGGAAAGGATCCAGACAAGCAAAAGCCATAAAAGAAGATGTATTAAAGAAAACCGGCATAACTAAAGATGAGTTGGCAGCCCAACAACCTGAAACTCATCTATCAATGGTATGTACTTCCTCAGAAGGTGATATGCTAGCAACTTTCAAAAGAGTTGTCAGGAAAAGAGACCCCTCATCGGTAACCACTCCTTCACCTAGAAGGACAAGACAAAAGCAACAAGCCGTGAGATCTCCAGTCAAGAAGGTCACACCTAAGAAGAAGCTAACCCCCAAAAAGAAGAAGAAGACAAACACTGACTTGGCCCCTCTTGATATATTACTAAATGAGATCATAGAGGAAGGTAAATTGAAAAACATAGGGAAAATCTATGACACCCTCTCAGATGATGAGAAAGGACAAGTTGAAGAAAGTGTCATATTACACATGGACATGTATAAAAAGTTTTTGTTGCAAGTCCTAAATGAAATTCTTGATGAACTATATAAAAGACTTGAGGCCAGAAGGAAAGGAATAATTGAGTTGGATAAGAAAATAAAAATAGAAAAATTACTTGCAGTATACCCGGTCAACTCACCTAAGGAAATTGATGATCTAATAGCTCAGGCCAACCAGATAGTCTTTTCCATTGCACACTGGAAAATTTCACTAATGGTAGGTAGAGTTATAGAAGTTTCAAAGGAAACTGAAAATGGTTGGGATACATTCTTGGTTGAAAAAGAAAAACAAGAAGAATATAGGAATCCCAAGCCCATTCTAGTATATCAAAAGGACAAAGGGAAAGGTAAAGTTGGTGGACCACCAAGTATCAAGATCAGAGACAACTTACCCTCACCTCATTTAAATACTCCACCGGTAAAAACAACAACTATAAAAGATCAACCGGCAGCTGAGAGTATGGACACAAAGGATAATAATCCTAATCCTGAAGTCCTATATACTGTGAATGTTGATACTCAGAAAATCAACATAGTGGTAGATAAGGATACAACAAATAAATTAGGAAACAAAGAGCAACTGGAAATAAGAAACAAAGAGCAACCGGCAGCAGATTCAGAGAAAAAGATGGAATCTGGAACACAAACAGAGAAACTAATAGAGCTAAAGGTTCCAGAACCGATGCCACCGGTAAGAAATGATGCAGGAAAACCAGTGCTTAAGGAGATGGAGACACAAACAGACCTACCAGAGGTCAATACTAGCATGGTCACTTCCACCAGCACTCAGTTTGTTGGATCACCATCAAATGTGACTTAGGTATTGCTTGAATCTATCAAGAAAATAACTGATTATAGCTCACAAGCTTATAAAGCGATAGATGATTCAATTCCAGTTTTGAAATCAATAGCTCCCAATTGTAATATAGACAACAAAGATTCTTTAGGCCAGTTGGATACACTTTGTAAATATATTTCTAGAAATTTTGAGCAAACAAAGGTAGAATCTGTAAAGAAAAGTGTAGAAAAAGAGAAACATAAATTCTTTGAGGAAGGAATAAAGAAGTGTAACAGGGAATTTGACACACTTCTACTAGAACTATGCAATTTATTGAAAGAGTACAAAACTCTATACAAAGACACCTATAAGATAAACTTTTTGACCATAGATCTAGACAAAAAGATGAGCAAGGTATAGGAAGAGATAAATAAACTTGCATATAATTTTGTTAACTCACCCGATGCATTATCAGTTTTTGAGGAAAAGATAACAAATTTTGAGGAAGAATTGCTCAAATTAGAAAGAGAGAAAGAGAAAATAATAATCAAGGCAAAACTCTTGAGATCTAAACTAAGTCCAAGATTGGACTATTTAGCATCTTTGCGGAAGGAAATCTCAGAGGCACTAACACAGGGAAGCAGAACACCAGCAGAGCACTTGCAGCATCTCACCGGTACAGTATACAGAACTAAGATAGCAATAAAAGATAGTAAGATGTTTATGGATGGAATAAACTTAATTTTGGGAGATATTCTTCAGATAATAACTACCCAACTATAAGGTTGAGGTTATGGATTGGTACAACTACAAAATCTACTAATCTTTGTCATTGATTCCAAAGGGGGAGTAGTAGGATGAGAAAATTCAAAAATACAGGGATCACATGCTCAGGGGGAGCTCTCACATTTTTGGTAACATTTTTGGATATCTTTTGAAATTTCTCATGAGTGTTGCCATCAATGCCAAAGGGGGAGATTGTTGGCATATGGACACTCCAATGAGACATTGTGTGTGATTGAAGGTTTTGTCATTGATGGCAACCTTGCAATCCTATGGCACCGGCAAGACATTATATAGGCAAAGCATTACACAGGCAACCTTGCAAATCATATGGCATCGGCAAGACATTATACCGACAAAGCATTATTCAAACAAGACAGTGCACCGACATCAGCAAGATCAATCTACACCAGCACCGGCACAAAAGATGTACACCGACATAGAAGGAAATATGTATATCAGCATAGAGGCCGACAGGATTTTTTTGATATGTAATATTTTGTTTATTATTGTAAGCCGACTTGGAAAATTGTAAAATGACGCTTGTATATAAAAGAGATCATTGTAGACATTTGTAGAATATGGATAGAAAGCATAAAATATTATAAGGCAGACCTAATGTGTGAATTGTAGGTCAAGGGTATATGTAAAGAATAGAGCAAGAACTGGTACTGAATCTGGCATTGATGATGCTATTGTAAAGCAGTACAAATCATTGGATTTGCATAATCCTCATTGTAAGTCAGTGTGACTTCTTATTGAGTAGTAAGCTCTAGGCAATTGGCCTTCCTGCATGTGCAGGCCCCTATTGTAAGTAATATTCTCTTATTGGCCAGTAAGTGAATATTGTGGGTCACAAATCCCACCGAGGTTTTTCCCACACTAAGTTTCCTCGTTAAACATCTTGTGTTATGGTGTTCTTTTCATGTGGATGTTTTTGATTCTATTATTTACATTAATCCTTGCATACTGGTATACTATTAATTTATGTTCTGCATATTTAGTTTTAAGAAAATTACATTACCAGTCAGGTACTGATTCACCCCCCCTCTCAGTATCTATGGGAACCCTAATAGTAGGTTGGTTCATGAAAATGATATGTTGAGAACTGATTTAGTACAATCCCAGAGTGATGAACAAGAGCTTGAGAGACAAATGATAATTCAGAGAGATGATTTGGCTATTTCAAGTGAGTATAAAGACAAATTCAAGATTAGTTCAACACAACTTGATGAATTATTACAAAGACAAAGGGAGAATGGAGATTCCAGTGGACTTGGATTTGAACAAGGACAGACTTTCGGTACTGCTAATGAAGATCAAAACCATAAGGCACCGGTAAGGAAACTTAATGCTTATAAATTTAATGGTAGATGCTTTGTTTGTAATAAATTTGGTCACATGGATAGGTAATGTAGAAATAGAGGAAATCAAAACTATAACTCTGCTCCTGGTCAATGTTCTAAATGCAATAAGTATGGTCATAAGACAAAAGATTGCAGAATGAATGTTAAATGTTATGCATGTGGAAAATTTGGACATATGGCTAATTAGTGCAGGTCAAACAATTATACTGATTTTAGCAAAGCAATTCAAAAAGAACAATGTTACATGCTATGGATGAAATGAGGTTGGACATATTGCGAAGTTCTGTAGAGGCATAAATCCATTAGTTGGTAATGAAGGATTAAATGAGAAAGGGAAAGAGAAGGTAAATGAAATCTGGCCAGATCATACCCAGAGATGGGTCAAGAAGTTAGAAGAACAATCAGCAGATGGAAATGCACCTGTTACTCAATCGACAGAGGAGGTTTTTTCCTGTACCAACATGAAGCTCATCTAGTAACTGAGGCAAATGCCTTAGGGGTAGGAAAAATTCTTAACAATACTGCCAATGTCCCAGGAAGAGGTTCTTGAAGATGTTCCAGACATTGGAGATGCTTATCTGGCATGGAGATGTTTTATCGAGATCCGGTATCTTCCACCAGAAGTCATTCATGTCAATGATGGACTAGGTTTTTCTTGGAGGTTAAAAGGTTGAATTCACTTTATTTCTGATCACTTTGCATTTAGAGCGATTCAAAGGAAGTCTAAGGCGATTTAGTGTGATCAATATCATCTTGAGTGATTTCACTAGTGATCGGAAGAGTTCTTTAGGGTTTTCATCGACAACTATTCACAGGTATTTATCTTTCATCATGGAAGCGGGATCATCATCTGTACATATGTTTATTGCAAATCCTACTGTTGTTGAGGTCAAGGACCGTCCTAGGCTGATTTTAAAGCGATATCTACATATTGCTACTTTCGATGATTTGGTTGGCACTTTTTCCCGTGTCCCGAAAGGAGTCATGTATGTTGAAGATGTCAGAGCTTACATTCACTATCATATTGAGGATTTGGGAATGAGTGATATTAAGATCATGTACATGAGTGAATTAATGGGATATTCTAGAAAGATTAAGCCCGAATATCAGCATATTGAGGATCTAGGGTTTACTAGCATTCTGGATATTCCAGAATTTGAAGATGAGATTGTTAGATATGTTCTAAGTAGAGTGCATGGAGAATTTATCTGGTTGGACAAATCATATAAGATCTCGAAGGAGGCCATTAAGGAAATCACCAGTTTATCGTAGATTGGGCAGCGTCCAGAAAAGAAGGTTTCTAATGATCAGGTCAACAAGATCACCAATGCAACATCGAACAAGTGATCAATGAGGATTAGTACTATCACCGATAGAGATATCAGATTCAAAAGCATGGTCATTGGTTACAAGGTAACACAATCAGCCTGACTGAATTTTGTTTCTAGCTCCTACATTTATGTAGCTCATAAAATGGTGAGAGAAAATGAGAAGTTAGATCTATGTGGTTGGATATTGGATTAATTTTTTATTAACTTAGGGAAGATCAAGGGAGAAAAGAAAGCAACATTCTAGTATGGAAACCTAATTATTTGTTTAATATTGTTTTTCATTAATGAGACTCCCAATTTTGGGAAGAGACAATGGGTGCTTGATATCCCAGTAGGGTGGTAACTAAACTAATCCATTGATACATTGGGTAGTCAGAGAGATGACAAAGTGTGGGGTTACTTTAAGGAATTCCAAAAGGATATGAAATCTAGGGAAAGGGCTCCAAAGAACATAGTTGAGAAGTTGATTCATAGATTCTAGATGCTTATGCATAGTTTCTAATTGATGCACCTATTGATGAAACTGTAAAAACCTTTGGTACTGCTAAGCAGAAGAAGGAAGAGGTTGTAACTGAGTTCAACTGGAAGAAGAGGGAGAAGGAGGGAAAGGAAAGTAAATTTGTTGAAAAGGTTTCACAGGACATCAAAGCATTAATTGATGGTGTTCTAGAGAAAGAAAAGAAGAGGAAAGAACCATATATATTCATTGAGCCTATTGCAACAAAATGTGGATCTGATGATGACACACCCATAGCATTCAAAAGGGTATTAAGGAAGAAAAATGAAGAGACTAAGGTAGAAGCAAAGAAACAACCAATTAGGAAGGTTACTATTAAGCTATCGATAGAGAAGCGAGCTCCAAAAGAAACACCTTCAGCCCCATCCGGTACTAGAAGAAGGATGAAGAAGGATGACATCGATCTTCCACTTGTATTTGGTAATGTAATTGTTATTCCACCCAAGACTTGTGTAGAATTAGCAGATGAAATAACTAAAGATGGTATGTTGAAGAATGTGCAATTTTATTATGAGCATTTGGATGAATGAATAGAGAGAAGTAGAGGAATCAGTTTTGTTGTATTTGGATATTTATAAGAACGCCTTGTTAGAAATTAAAAACCAAATACCAACATAGTTATATGACATATTAGATGCGAGAAGATTATCAGAAATGGAGGAGGACAGGCATATAAAGATTCAGAAGTTGTTATCTTTTTGTGTTTCTATTACTCCAGAGGAGATGAACAGGACACTTGAGGTTGCAGATAGAAATATTTTTCATAGCAAGCATAGAATAATCAGTTTTATGTTAGGTAGGGTCAATGAGATAGTTAAGGAGACCCACAAGGCATGGGTTAAGTTCTTTGAAGCAAACCATGGTTTTTTATACTTCACCAGAACCAAAGATAGATACTACGTACATCCTGGTTGAAGGGAAAGGTGAAGGTATTGTGGGTACTTCACTCCCAATTTTAAAAAATATCAAGATATTGGATATAGCACCCCCAGTAGAAACTAATGTAAAGACAAATGTTGAGATACCAGCAGAATCAGAGTGTAAAGGTTGCAAGTGTACAGGTTACTAATGTTGAGGACAATAGTCCTCTGGATCAGAATGTACAAGTTGAGGTCATAGTTCATAAGGAGGAAGTGACAGTAATTGATACTACACCAAGTGACGAAGCCACCGGTACAAGTGAGGAAGCTATTAAAGTTAAACCATTAGAGGAGAAGAAAGGGGAATCCGACAGGGAAGTAGTAGTGAGTCCATCATTGTTGTCAATTGACACCTCGTAGGTTGAACAAAAAACCACTACCGAGATGAGTTCTATTGAACTCATGATGATGGTTGCATAGAAAATGATGAAGGAAGGGTCTATGGATAAAGGTGTTATTGATCAGTCTATCACTATTTTGCATATACTTGTCCTAGAGTGAAAATTTGGCAAAGAAGCGAGCCCATCCATCAAGCTTAAAATTATCACAGAGCACATTTCAAAGGATTTTCAATCTCTACAACAAATATCAAATCGATAGGCACTAGAGAGGTTTTCACAGGCAAAGAGAGCAACACTTGATCAAATGATTGAGTCAGAGAGGAAGGAGATTAATGATAAGTTGAAGTTAATAGATAACTCTTTTAGGTAGTGCACTAATATAGAGTATGTTGTAACACATGTTTACTTACTGCTAAGATAGATAAAAGGATTAAGGATATTCAGGAGGAGATTGTAGGTATAGTCAATTCTTTTGATGGTTCACATTCATTGACTACATCTATTGATGGTCAGATTTTAGTTTTGGAAGCCCAAGTTTTATCTCTTGAGAGGGAAAAATATAAAATCATAAGGAGAGCCAGAGATCTTAGAGGATTGGTGAGTCCCCAATTGGATTCATTAAGTGTACATAAGGAGTGTATAGATATGGTTGGTAAGCCCACATCGGTAGAGCTTAATGAGAAAGAGTCATATGACCATATGCTAAATGGACTTCTATCTATTTCTGACACTTTCAATTTAGGTTGGGATACCTATCTAGAGATTTTGGAGAAAGTCTATCTAGAAAATTTTCAAATATATTTAGCTTCGGTAAGGTATTATGGGACATTCTTTGTATAGTCTTTCATTCTTCGTCCTGATTTTTGTTATTTTTGGGCATTGATGTCAAAGGGGGAGAGATATTGATGCAAAAAACTTATATAGTTGTATACATTAGGGGGAGTATAGGTGAAAAATATTCAGGAGATATGGAGGTATGGAGTAATTTTTATCATGATCACAGATGGATATTCAGCTCAGGGTGAAACTGACTGATGAAAATCTTTTTCATTTTTCACATGAGTGTTGCCATCAATTCCAAAGGGGGAGATTGTTGGCAATTGACACTCAATTGGTTGGTTTCAATATGTTGTAATTGATGGCAACATATTCCAGCTTCATATTTTGGTTTGGTTGATTACCAACAGACACTTCACCGGCACCAACACCGACACCAACACCGACACCGACAAGTTGGAAGGAGTTCTTTGGTTACCATAAATGCAGGCCGACATGGTTTATATTTAGGTTATTGGTATTGGAGACCAACATCATTTGGGAGATTCAACATCCGCAATTGATTTTGATATTCATGTATATATGTTATTGAGTCAACATGTATACTCATATTGTAATTATCTTTGTAAGCCGACATAAGGCATGATTGTTTGAAAAGGGTATATAGGTCAGTTGATTAGACCATTTTGTAAGATATAGGAGATGTATGTGATGGAATGTAATGTGAGATATGAGAGAGAGATCATGTATGTGAGGACATTTATGTAAGAGGGTTTAGGGTTTCATACCGGAATAGATAGAGCTTAAACAAAATGGTATTCAAGTATAGAAGATGCTATCATTGCAATTCAATCATTTCTCTATATTGTAGTTTGGATTTGTATGTAGTCAGTGAGGCTCCTTTTTGTGATTGAGCAGTGTTCTCTAGGTTGTAAGCCTTCCTCCAAGTGCAGGCCCCTATATTTTGTAATATCTCTTCATATGACTAGTGGATTGATATTGTGGGTCACAAATCCCATAGTGGTTTTTCCTCTTTGAGGTTTTCCATGTATAATTCTTTGTATTATGGTATTCATTTGTGTGATTAGCCTATTCGTTGCTTTAATTCTTTCAATCTTATATGTATTGGTATACTAGTTAGTGAATGCATGTTTTAATAAGGTTTAAATTGATCATTCTGGTAGAACACTGATTCAACCCCCCTCTCAGTGTTCTTGGATTCCAAAAAAATAGTGTGTCCAGGAATCTTATGTGTGTGCAAGACCCTAGGATGAATGAAAACAATCTAGAGAAACCCTAAAGAGTAAACCCTAAATGCTTGTAATTGACAAAGTAAATGCTCTAAATCAATGATGCAAAGTGATCTAAAGAATGAATTTAAATATATAAATTTATGTAATGAAGCTAATATAAAGACATGAAAACAATATGAAACCATACCCAACCCCTCAGGGAGGGGTACAAGCCAATTGTCAGTCGGTGATCTACTATTATTCTTCAATGTCTTCAAGGCTCCTAATTGATGATGAATTCTTGAAAAATACTTGCTGAATGCTTGATGAATATTGTTGATTTTTTTTTAAGACTCCACATAGGCTTCTCTTTCACTTCATAGAAGGCTCCTTGTGTTTGCTCCAACAACTTTTTTTCTTAGATCTTCGTTCTTAGATTTTATGAGATTTCCAAATTAAGAAAGAGAGCTCTTATGTATGAAACCCTAGATATTAAGTTCGTTTTTAGGCCGACCTAGGATTTAAATTTCGCACCAATTTCTTGGGGTTAAGCATAATAATATCATAGAATTATGCTCCTGAAATTTCAAGAAAAATGTCAGGGACCGTGTTGCACTTGCACACAATCCAACCAACTTTTCACCTAATTTTTAGGGCCATTAGATATGATGATATTAAAGTGAATACCAAAGTTACATCTTATTTCGAGATGTTTTGACATGCGAAATCGGGCCTTAAAGGTTGAAATAGGACATAATTAGGGTTTATGATTTAATGATTTATTAGAGGAATAAAATAAAAAGGGGCACACTTAGGGTAAAGAGCCCAATTTTATGATGTGGGAAGTGATGAAATATGACTTTAGATTTAATTAAATTAATTGATTAAATTCTTGAAGGGAAATTACAATACAAGATGCAAACACACTAAGGCGGGTGCTAAACTAAGCGTAGAATTGTACCACCCTAGCAAGGGTGTACAATTTATGATGCTACACTTATCAATGTCCTTTGTATCTTTCCTTGAGGTAATGGACCTCAGTCTACAAGTCTTCCCAAGAGTAGTGAGTACTAAAATAAACATTGTAATATTTATTTCATACAATGTGAGTTAACTCTCACCATGGGTTTTCCATGTAAAAATCTTGGTGTTATTGTGTGATGCATGCTTTCTATCAGTTTATTCTTTCAATAGATCTAATTTAACGGTAAATTTGTTAATGGATTCTTAAATTTTAATTAATATTGATCCACTCCCCTCTTAGCATTTGGTTGTGTTCAACAATTGGTATTAGAGCAAGGTTCTTAAGATTACAGTCTAAAAAGTAAGGTAGATCCTACATTTGAACACAAAGGTTCTATAGAAATGTTGAGTAGTAAAATTCTTCTAAAATTAGATTTAGAAGCAACAAAACCTAATGACAGTTGGGATATTGATCCTAATGACAGTTGCTACAATAAATGAGTGTGAAAAATACAAGGTCAAATTCAATAAGGCAAAAAAGATAATTGCCAAATTGAAAACTCAAGTTACAAAAATAAAGGAATGCAAAGACAAACTCAAAGTGGTAGAAGGTGAAATTTTCAAGCTAAAAACTAAAAATGATGGAAGCAAACAATGTGATGATAAAATAAAGAAAGAAGAGGATGACATAGTAAAACTAAATGTTCAAGTTGAAGAAGCCAAGAAGATTATTGATTGTTTGGAGACCAATATTTATGATAAATCTTATAAATGCACCAAGCTTGAGGAAGAGATTGTTGGATTGAGAAAAGAATTGGAGAATGCATAAAATCAAATAGAGAAAGGTTTGTAACTCAAAGTTGGAAATGAGCTCCTTGATGAGGTGCTCAGTTATCAGAAACCACCAAAGATAAGTGTGACCTTGTTTTTTAAGTGGGAGAAAGCTCTAAGACTGATGAAAATAATGAGAAAGGAAAAGAAAGTCACAAGATGAATCAAAGAATATAGAAGGAAATAAGAACACTTTCACTCAAGTCTAGAAAAAGAATAACATCAAAAGGTTAGCTCCAAACCAAACTACTCAAATCAAGTATTCTCAATATTTTAATGGTAATTTCTTTTCTTGCAATAACATTAGACATAAAGCTATTGAATGTAGGTGCAGAATGAACATGAATTTATTTAGGCCTCCAAGGCCTCAACCATTTAATAGTTATTGCTATACTTGAAATAAATTTGGTCATAAAGCTAGTGAATGCAAAACTAGAGTAATGAGAAATGGTTTCATAAATAGGAACAATGCTATGACTAGTAAATCTTTCTATGGTTACTATTACACATGCAACAAAATTTTTCATAAGGTTGTTGATAATAGATCTACCTTGAGAAGAGGAGGAAATGGTTTGCAAGATGATACAACATGTTGTAACTGCAATAAACAAAGACAAATTGATGGGAAATAATTTCTTTGCATAGATTTGTTGTGTTTTATGGTGTCTTGATATGAGAGAATGGTTAAAATGTACTAAAATTAGAATGCAATCAATGCAGATCTACTAGGATAGATAATAAGGGTATTTATGAAACACTTGATCAAATCTTGATGTCATTCAAAGCATTCAAGAGTGTTAAAGAGATGAGGAGTGAATAATATTTCTAAAGAACACTCGTGCACAAACCCTACTAGTCATATTTCAAGGTATTTTTGAGTTTTCTTGCAAAAAAATAGTTTCAAAAGAAGTGATTGTGGATACCCCAAGAGATTGATGTTGATGAGAAGCCTAGACCTAAATTTGAAGAAGCATTCATTCAAATCTACTGATACTTTCAAGGACATAACATTTTACCACATTCGTATCAATGTGATACACATAGAGGGTGTCTACATTTATATTCATTCTCCTCAAAATGAGTATAGTCATACAAAGATGGAGGAATTTGGGAGAAATCTTTTGTTGGATGATACCTTTATACAAATATCAGAACACATGAATGTGCAAGTAAAGAGATTGGATATACATGGAAGGATTTTCCTGACTTCATTCTTGAAGATGAATGGATAAGGATTGTATTGAGATGGATTCATGAGGATTTCATCTACCTAGGTCAACCCTACACGTCACAAAGGAAGCTATTAGAGTTGTGACTGGGTTGTAGTCCACTAGAGAAGTACCAACGTTGAAGTATGTAAAGAATGATGAAGTAATAAGGATTCCTAGAGAAGAAATTGATAAGGGGACACTTATAGTAGATGATATAACTGATCAAGGGGTCAAGTATACCACAATGGACATTGCGTACAATATATGACCACAAAAAGGTAAGGCTCTGCTACTACCATTGCAATCTATACTTCCTATCAAATGGTGAAGGAAAGAAAGGACTTTGATCTTTGTGAGCTATTGTAGCAACAATTGTTGGACAATTTGAAGAGAGCGAAGGAAATAAGGTACAACTTTTGGCATGGTACCCTAATTATTTGCCTAGTTTGAAGTAGATTATTTGGAGAATAGATATACTAGTTTCTTTCCAAATTAGGGATCATAGAAATATGTTTCTCCATACTAGATAGTGTGACATCATGTATAATGGTTTCTTCAAAACCTTTCAAAATGAAATGCAAACAAGGTGGAGGATACCTAGCTAGGTTGTTGAAAGATATGAAGAAGTGATTACTTTTATTGTTGACAAGGACAATTGCTATATGTAGTCTATTGAGCCTAGGACTGCATGTATACTTGAATTGCCTTATGAGGTCTCCAAACTTAAATGAGTCACTTAGATTAATATCTTGGTCAACAAATCTAACGATCACCCTATTGAAATGTTTGATACATATGATGAAATAACTCATAAGAGAAGCATGAATAAGGTAGAAGAAAACGCATAGATGATGAAGGAAAGGTTGGAAAAGGAATTTGACACATTTTAAGGCCCTATAAAAGAATTACATTCTCCTACTACCACTGTATAGTCTCCACAAATAAAAAGAAGATCAAGAAGATTTGCCTATACCACTATTACTCGCACTAAGACTTTTGGACCTACATAAACTCCACAAAATGTAGTAGAAGAAGGTCTCTTACTAAGGTCATAGTATAGACTAAGGCTCTTGTTAAGAAGAAGAAGAAGTAAAGGAGAAAGAAATAGGCTAAAGGCAAGAAAATGACTCTAGTGAATGCTGATGATAGTTGTTGAATACACCACAAGAAAGAGATGGGGTGAATAAGTCTAAATGTCAAGAGTACTTGATTTTTGATCTTTAAACTTAAAAAAAACTTCATAATCATAATAGAGATAAATCATGAAAGCATAGGGCACAACTAACACATGCACACCATATCTATGTCAAAAAATTAAACAAGGAAAAACCACAGTTAGAATCATACTCACAATATAAATTAAATCTATTACAATGTTGCCTCTAGAACCCACTACTCCTAAGAGGACTTGCAGAGCTAAGGTGAACAAACTTAGGGAAAGATACAAAAGACTTGAAAAGCTGAAACAAATTATTTTAGGGCAAGATACAAAAAGTTGTTAATTAAGTCTACTCAGTGTGCAACAATCGATCATAATCTAGATATGCCTTTGTCCCGTAGGATTTTGATTTTATAATTTTCCACATACCATCATAATATACAATTGTGGTCACATCTATGAATCTCCTTAATTTTCTCCCTATATTTGGATACCGCTTAATTCAATCTTCTTCCAGTTTTTATTAAAATTATACAACAATTATCTTGAATAATGAGTTGTACGAGTGTCTTTTTAGACATGAACTGGTATTGACTAGATTTCTAGGTAATTTTATTGGGATGATCTCACACAAGATTCATATTAATAACTTAATTGGGACAAATTAGTCTTACATAAGTTCAATCTAATCTATTAAATTTACTTGCTCTGCATGAAAACAAACAATGGTTGAACTAAATTACTATAGTCTAATCATAATGAATGTTTCTCATAGACTTTCTTAATTAAGGGAATATCGTAAGCCATGATGCAGAGTAAAGCCATGAAAAAGTTTGTAATTATAGCTCAAACATTAGAGTTAAAAGAGAAAATAGTTTTATAGAAGTACCCGTCGTTTCAAAATGGTTAACAAAGATCATTCACCTGATTCTGAATTAACAACTACGTCGACCATTGGAAACAATCCCCTAAATTATTCTTACTCTCCTTAGAAGAGACAATTCAAATATTGGTCTAATTTTGTCTAGATCTTTTACTATTTGATTGTAAAGTTATTTTGTCCTCACAAACAAACTCTTGACCCATCAAATTTGTGTGTCTCCCTTCTCTCTCTCTCCCCCTTTCCCTCTCTCTCTCCCTCTCCCCTTCTCTCCCTATCCTAAATAAGGTATCAGATACCCCCCTTTCTCTTTCGATCTATTTACCCTTTTTTCCCTATCTCTCCCTCTCCCTTTCCCCTTCTCTCCCTATCTAGATCACTTTCCCCTTATCCCTTGCCAACCCCCTCTTCCTCTCCCTCTCCCTCTCTCTCTTAATACTTCACTCTCCTCTCCTTTACCCCTCCCCCTAATTACTCTCTCTCTATCGATACTTCAATCTCCTCCTCTCTCTCCCTCACCATAATATATATATATATATATATATATGTCTCTCTCCCTAGATACGTTCCCCTTATCTATCATTGTCTCTATCTCTATCTTTATCTTTGTCTCTGTCTCTATCTCTGTATATGTCTCCATCTTCATTTCTCTCTCTCTCTCTCTCTCTCTCTCTCTCTCTCTCTCTCTCTCTCTCTCACACACACACACACACACACACACACACACACACACACACACACACACACACTCAATACTTCAATCTCCTCCCCTTTCCCCTTAACCCTTGCCAACCCCCCCCCCCCCTCTCTCTCTCCCCCCCCCCCTTTAAACAAGGTATCATATATCCAATATCTTTTATTATTAATATTATATATTATTAATATATTATAATATTAATATATAATATATATTAAATATAATTTATTATTAATATATTATATATTATTAATTATATTTATAATAAAAAATAATAAAAATTAGAAATTGCATTCGTATCCGATATCCAATTCCTCTAACATAAATAAGTCGCCTTGGTAATTTGCCTCATGATTGCATTTGGATTTGGCTAGGACATGCCAAATCTAGAAAGTCAACAAAGAAAACATGTTTTTGAGTCTTCCTTGATTTTCCAAACTTCACCCTCGTGGTTGGCGACGAAAAGGGTTTTTTAAGGACATTCTTAGCTTTCCAACAATATAATTTTTGCCTTATTTAGACTTTAACAAATAATTATTATTCATTTTGTAATTGAATTCTAATTAAAGTCTTGATTGATAGGCTAATTGAAAAACATCTATAACTTTCAAACGATATCACATTTTTTGAATCCAAAACATGTGTTACATTCTATGCTTTGCATACTATGCGATCAAAAAAAAAAGAAAAAGAATTTCATAAAGTTTTGACCAAGAAAAGGTGGTCAGACTTACAAGTTTTTATATTTTTAAAAAGTTGTAAAAAATTTATATTTAAATATTTACTTCAAAAAAATTACAAAAAAATGTGTCACATCCATACAAGAGTCTTCTACTTATATCTAAAATCTTATAAAAAATTGTTATGATTTGATTATGGTTAGGGTGGTCAGATAGACACCTACTTATCTTTTTCTTGAAATTTTAGCACTATTGCATTGAAATTTCAATTTTTTATCAAATAGATTTTTTTTAATAAAACAACTAGTAGCTTAGAAACTTCATTCAATTTGCTACAAATCCTATTCTTACATATTTTTAAAATAATGTTGATAATTTATTCAATTTTTTATGTCAAGTTGCCTAACTCTATTTTTTAAAATTTTCATTGCCACTTAAGGGCCTCTTTGGCCCACCATGATCCTACACATACCCAATGAAAAAAATAAAAAAAGGTCCTGAAAAAATGAAAAAAATCATAAAAGGTCCTAAAAAAGTGAAAAAAAAATCATAAAAAGTCATGAAAAAAATAAAAAGGAACAGAAAAAAAAGTAAAGCGAAATAAATTCATTAATGTGTGAAAAAAATTGCAGTGGTGCCTTGGGCAAGTACTATTGTGAAAACTGAGCAACCAGTGCCATGTGTAGGGACTTTGCTCTTCCCTCCTTTAGGATTCTACTAGATCTTTCTCCGATCCATCTCCATAATAACCTTTCCACCCCCACTTGTGGACTGTTTTTCATCGCTCGTAGGCACACTTCTTTATGCATAATAAGATAATCCTATGCCTCATTGGGGTGTGTACTCAACCTTAGTGGTGGGTTGGGATATTTGACATCTCTCAGTTGGAGGAACTATCACCTTTGTCCTTTTGCTCACAAACCACAATAAAATTTCACTTGCACGGTCAACCATATCACTTCACCTTTGCCCTGCCATAAACACATTTAGTTCATGGATGGACTACACTTTAGATAGACATGTAGCTTTGGACTTCAAAAAAACATGACATGATGAGACCAAGATTAAGCAGACATAACAACATCCTATCAACCTATCAAATCCAACACACCAACTATGACAAGAATCATTTCAGCACGAGGTATAATGTCTACTTGTTTGGTAGGTTTTTAATTGTTTCTAATTTTATCTTTGGTGACATATCTTTTAGCTTTTCCAAGATGTCTCTGAATAGAGATTTTATCTCGAGGATGTCTTTAACTAGAAAGGTGAGGATGGGGAATGTTCATTTGTTTCCTACATGTGGATTGCTCTTTAGTAATATGATGACTTGTCTTAGGACATGATTGTCTAAGATCGTCAAGAACATATGTCTCATGTGAACTAGGGCATTCCTTAATTATCTGATGTGTCTTCCTACATGAAGATGGTATGTTGATTCATCTAGGTCTATTCCATATCTAGATGAGTTTATCCTTTTTCCATAATAAGCTCAATGATGATAAAAGCACTTAAAAAGAACAAGAATTTTCATCACTTTCATATCCCTTTCTCATCATCCATTTCCTCTATCGCTTTCAACTCCTTTTCATCCCTTTCATATCCCTTTTGCATCAGTCATTTATTTCATCATTTTTCCTTCATCCTCATTCTTCATCCTTCTTATCTCAAAGATTAATCAATCACCTTATCCAAATGATACATGTCTCTTAATTTCAATATCAAATCAATCAACTTGCTTCTTAGCATGGGATCCCATCTCTCCTTGATCAATAAATCAACCAATCAATCATTCTACCAAGTTATCTTGCACTAACATCAATCTCAATCAACTTAATTATCTTATCAATCTAGCTAGACTGATCATTTACATCAATTGTTCAGTTACACTTATATTAGTTGTGCATTTTCATCAAATGTTCATCTCATCTTAATCACTCATGCAATATCAATCATTAATTTTTTTCCTATAGTCTATCGAGAGATCAATATTATCATAATTTGTTCAACCAATATCTAGAGGGGGCATATCATATAAATCATTATCCTTACCAGTATATCCCTAGGGCATATCTCAATTAATCAATTTTTCTTTGAAACAATGCAACAAGTTGCATTGTCTCAAACAGGGGCAAAATGTAGACACATAAAAATATCCTCATAATTATTCTATTATCATAAATTATTTTTCCTCATATATTATTATAATTCTTCTATATAATTAAATGGATATTATTATATTTTTAATAAATTCATTAATATTTTCTCTATTAATTCATTAATTCACCTAATTCATTAAAATCCTTCTACATAAATCCATCATAAATGAACTCATAATCTCCATCATATCATAAACTCATCCTCTCCTAGTCACATCAACTCAACAAATGTGGGATAAACAATACTTTACCTCCATACCACTTGAAGAAGGGAAAATGGAATGAAAGGTCAAATGATCAAAATAACAATGAAATAAACAAGAAAACCATAAAACATCAAAATATCATTTTATACCTTTTCTATTTTACCTCTTCCTCAGATTGAGCCTTTGGTGAAGTTGAATAGTGCCTCTCTTAAACTTGATTGGATGGGATCCTACTTGATGGATGTGGAATGCTCTCTAAATGCTCAACAAGGTAAGTGGATTGTTGGATTGGATTTGGATTGAAAGATTAAGGATGAGAGAAGAAATAGGCAACATGACAATGCACGAGAAGTGGATAATTTATGAGGAGAAGAGGCTCCAATTTATAGATTGGAGGAGGCCAATGGAGGGCCAAGATTGATTTAATCATGAAGGGTTGAGATTGATTTGAGATAGAAGGCATGGATCAAGGGTACCTTGGGAAAAGGGGGGAGAAATTTGAATTTCAAATATGAGGAATTAAAAATTCCAAAAGAAGGATGCATTGAGGGATTCAAACAAATTTGAATTTCTTTGAGAGGCTCAATGTTGATGTGACATGAGTGGGAATTAAAAAATTGAGGGATAATGATAAGCATGATTATGAGAGATTCTAGAAGGATTAATTAGGTTGAGTGGGATTAGGAAAAGTGATTTGTAGGAATCACATGACTACGTTAATTAATTAAAATTAATTAACTGAGTGGGTTTAGAGGAAATAATTATTGGAGGGGAGTTTAGAAGAATAGGGGAATAATTAATTTATTTGATAGATTAATTATTGGATAATAGTGACAGGATTAATTAAATTAGATTTAATTGATTCTGAGAGGAATAAGGATAACACAATTAAATCAATTAATTATGTTGATAGGCTTATATTAATTAAATATTAATTTTAGGTGTCTACATTTTCCCCCTCTTTGATATAGCGCCATGAAATGATGTTATATCAAAGAAGAATTAAACATAGTGGAAGAAAAGGGATAAGGACTAGTAGCATGATGCCCTAGTCATGAGATGAAGAAAAAAGATAAGGACTAGTAGCATGATGGCCCAGTCATGGATGAGGAAGAATGATAAGGAGGAAGGATGATGAGGAAGCAGTGGTAAGAAAAGGGATAAGGACTAGTAGCATGATGCCCCAGTCATGAGATGAAGAAAAAGGATAAGGACTAGTAGCATGATGCCCTAGTCATGGGATGAGGAAGAATGATAAGGAGGAAGGATGACGAGGAAGTAGTGGTATGCCCCCTCGAGAGGACATGTGGGTTCGAAGAACATGAGTGTGCTCTCGAAAGGAATTAGAAGAATAAGTGATGAAATGATGAAGATAATGAAAGAGGGAACTAGGATGGGTTGGAGTGTTGTGAATGAAATGAGTCAAAGAAATGATAAATGGATTGGATTTCTTGTTGAGCAAGTATAGAGAGAAAACCTAGATTTAATATTGTCATGGATAGTCTACACCATTGATTATAAGAACCGGAATGATATGAAGATCCAAGGCCTGGACTGACGCTTAGTCAAAAAGGAATGCCTTGCACACAATCATGAAAGTGTTGATAAACACTAATGCAGAATTGCTGGTTCGTACAAGGAAGACCTTCAAAGACACCATGGCATGAAAACTATGCCCCATTATACACCAGCCAAGACATAGAAAGATATAGGATGATCAAGGAAGTCCTGAACAAGTATAGTCCTGGGACACAAGATGAAAACAAAGCAAAAAGATTAAGCATGCAAACAACATGCACATGACCAACTGACATCTCTTTCCAAGAGTAGGACATGGATTTGGTTAAACTACCAGACTAGGGAAGGAGACATCCCAGTGGGCAGGTGATGGATTTGGATGAACTGCTAGACATGGGAAGGATTCATCCCGATGGGTAGGGTGTGGATGGACAAAAGACAAGGTGGATGTGGATGGACTTGGATTTGATTAGCATAGGATGGATGGGTGCTTTGATTAGGCACAGGTCAATGCGAGCTCGGGTAGATGGGGAAACCTTAGTTTGATGGATTGGATAGGATTGGAAGAAGGATAAATGATTAGATAGGATGAAAAGGGGGGGTGGATTATTGAATAGGATTGGATTGGGGATGGGATTATTGATTAAATTGGAAGATATGGAGAATGTGACTGGATGAGATAGGATTGGATTAGAAATTGGATAGGATGGGGTGGATTGGTGGATAGAATTTGATTGAATGGAACCAATGACAAGGGAGAACCAATGGGTTGGTAAGAGGATGGATGAATGGAAGGGGGGAGATAGATGGATGGAGTGGATGGATATGTATAGGGTATGGAGGATTGGAGGGTAGGGTGAGGGAGACCCAAGGACTATGCTGCAAAGGAGTGCAATGCCCCATACTAGAGGTAGTGGAATTAAGGATGCAAGAATGGTGGATAAATATGTATGAGTTTGAAATTTAATGTGTAATGGATATGGATGGTAGAGGATTAAGGCTTGAATTCTCTAAAGAATGCATGCATATACATTATTTTGTCTCTATATGATCAAGATGAAAGATAGGAATGGAGGATTCATTTTGATGGGATGAGGGATATGAGATGGATGATATGGATAGGATAGTCAAGATCAAAGATAAGAAAGGAGAATGGACTTGGATATGATGGAGATGGATGGGAGGATTACGTGGATGAAGCTTGCCCCCAAGTGTAGAGTGCAAGGGGATGAGGGGATTACACATGATGCTTTCTTGCCAAGTTTTCATCATGGTACTTACCCAAGGTGCCACAAGAAGCGGTTTTCACCATTGGATGAAATGATTTTTCTCTACTTTTTTTTTCTTTTTTTGTATTTTTCTTGATTTTTTGATTTTTTGATTTTTTTGAATTTTTGGAATAGTTTGGATGGATAAGGATGAGGATGAGTGGATATGGAAGATAGTGGATGCATGAAGGAGGAAGGGAGGACTCAAGCATATAGCTCCATGGATGGTATCCCTTAGTATTGCTTTGAACTAGAGGTATGCTCAATGATGTTGGTAACAATAATTGGGGAGATGAAATGGATAGGGGATGGAAGATAAGGATTTGGAAAGGATTGGACAAATGGAATGGGATTTTGAAAAGTGGATGGTGGATAATGGATGGGGTTTTGAAGAATTTGTGGAAGATCAACATTGGCACACACCTTGAAGGGTGCTGGAGTAGTGGGGGAGAGTGTTTTGAATTAGATGGGGGATAGAGTGTGGATTTTGGGAAATGAGGACCCAAAATAGAAGAAGGAGTTGGGATGGTGGATTTTTGGGCATAAGGACCCAAAATGGATTTGAAGATGGAGGAGCATTATATGGAAGATTGGAGGACTTATGAATGGATGGAGCTTTTGGATTAGCAAGTTTGGATGCCAATTTTGATTTTACTTTGGGATTCATTACTTCTTTGGTAATCCACATAGTTTTTGATTGTTTTTGGGTGGCCTTTGTGACCTTTTTAATTTTTCTTTCTTTCGGATCATATTTTTATTTTGAGCAAGTCATTTTGAGGGGACATGTTGATCATTTGATTTTTGTGGAATTTGAGCTTTATGCTTTTTAGATTGGGCATCCAAATTGCTTCCAATAGCAATGGGATTGGTGCATGAGCATAAATGACTTAAGGATTTTATGGATGGTGGGATGATAAAAGGAGAGTGTTGGGAGGAATTCAATGATGTGTGCCTTTGTTGATCTTTCTTAGGGATTATTTGAGGTGATGAAGTGGTGGATGGAGGGATGTAAGGACCCAATATGGATGGAAGGGATGGATGATTGAGCATCAGAACGTAGGGGCCCAAAATGGATGGAAGGAATGAAGGGTTTAACTTTGGAACATAGGGTCCCAAAATGGATGCGGAAGATAAGGGATAATGGGATTTTGATTTGTATGAGGGAAATTTGGATTTAGGAGGAATAAAGGATGTACCAACATCTTGAGAATTATCTTGAGGACCCTTCTTATTTCGGAAACAAGATGCGAGTCCATTTTGAGGGGGATGATATGTGGAAGGAAGATTAGGATCTTTAGATGGATTGGGATCATGTTATGGAGGTGAAGGGATACTTTGATCTTGACTAGGGAGGGTATCATGAGATGGAGTGGGAGAAGTGATTGGATCATGAGATGAAAGAAGATCTTGTGATGATAGAGAAATCATATGATCATGAGAGGAAGTGGAGGGAATGAGATCATTAGATGGAGTGGAGGGAGATGCATCATGAGATGGAGAGGTTTCTATGCTAGCATTCTTTGGAACAAGCTTTTGGCATGTTTGGAGTTGTGGGGATTGTGTGATGGAGGAAGATATGGAAGATTCAACTTGGGTGGATGAAGGAATGATGGTATCATGAAGTGTGGGAGATAGGGATTTGTTTTGAGGTGGAGGTGATTGGGGTGGATGGAGGACTTGAGGAGACTTGGTCACTTTTCTTTGAGGTGAGTATTGTGTCTCCTTTGCTAGCATGTCTTGGATGAGATTATGGATGATAGATTTGGAGGTCGTGGACAATATGGATTTTGGAGGATTAAGATTAGATGAGGATTGGGACTGGATGGAGAATTAGGATTGGGATTGGAATTGGATGGAGGATTAGGATAATGGATTGGGAAATTAGGATTAATGATTGGAGGACTATGGAGTAAAGGATTTGAATGTGGAGTAGAGGTAATGAATGCATTGTAGAAGGATGGGGATTGGGATGTAGATGGGGAGGGAGATGGAGGTATATATATTGGATTAGATGAGTATGTGGATGAGGGATAATAAAGAGATATGGATGGGAAATAAGATGGAGATATGGATGGGGGATGAGATGGATTTCCCTTGTCAAAGGTAGAGGAAGGATAAGAGATATAGTATAGATTGGGATTGGGTGTAATGTGTTGAGGTTGGATGGATGAAGGTATGATAGGTGAGTAGGAGATTATGGGATTAACTTGGTAGGCAGATTCGTGAACTTCCATGAGCATCTTCTCATACCAAGCTTTGAAATTCTGGGTAGTCATGTTGAGAGTGAAGGATTAGATTGGAATTGGATGAATAGGCTTTGGAGGGGAAAGATTATGAAGATGATGTTAAATTAAGATGAAGATTAGGACTTGGATTCAAATGATGGTGGATTATATTCAATTTTATTTGGATTGGAATTGATTTGATTAGATTGGTCCTTGGATTAGGACATGATTGGATTGGATTGGATTGAATTGGATTAGATTGGATTTGATTTGGATTGGTCCTTAGATTAGGACTTGGTTTGATTGGATTTGGATTGGATTGAATTGGATTATATTGGATTTGATTTGGATTGGTCCTTGGATTAGGACTTGGTTTGATTGGATTGGTCCTTGGATTAGGACTTGATTTGATTTGATTGGTTGATTGATTGAATGGATTGGATTGGATTAAATTGGATTGGATTGGATTGGATTGGATTAGGTTGGATTTGATTGGATTGGGTTGAATTGCATTGGATTGGTCCTTGGATTAGGACTTGGTTTGATTGGATTGGATTGAATTGGATTGGATTGGTTCTTGGATTAGGAATTGATTGGATTTGATGATGAATTGGATTTGGATTGGAATTGATTTGATTGGATTAGAGGGAGAATGATTATGGAAGAACATATAGATAAAAGGAAGAATAAAGGGGGAGGCTACCCAAAGTCAGATGAATGATTTGGACAAAAAATATTGGTTGAGGGAGGATGATTATTTGAGTGGATGAAAGTGGATTGGGTATTGGAGAATTTCTTGGATAGATATAAATGGATTAAAGATTTGATGACAACAAGATGAAATTTGGAAAGAGGGATGATTGATTGGTTGTGGGGGATGGACTTGGCAAGAGATGTCAAGTAAAGAAAACAAAATGGTCAAAAGAAGTTAGACTCAAAAGACACTCATGCTCCTTCACAACATATCCTATGACGAGAAAAGACAATAGTCAATGGATCCCAATTGGTTTCCTAGCTATGCTTACCCAGAGCGGATAGTTAGAAGCTTGACCCCACTAGCTCCCTTCCATGTCACTCACTTCTTCAGGGCAACCAAACATCAATTCCCATGAAAAATCCTCATGGAGAAATTTGTGTCTCTATTAAGGGTCGTTAAAATATGGGTGGCTTCAGAGGTCCGACCTCCCGCACCAATGACTAGAAGGTTTTTAGCCACTATGCACAAGGTGTTTAGTATGGCTTCCCATTAGGAGGTACCCTTTGCAGTTGCACAAGCACAATTGAGGCCTATAGCCCAACGAAGCACCAAGAACCTAGTAGTCACACAAGTGTGATTGAGATCTCTAGGATTCTACTAAGCACCCATTGTGAGAGTGAACTCTCATATAGCCCCAACCATTGACTCTTTCATCATCAATGGCCTATTTATTATAGTGAGTTGGGAACCCCAGGTCTGGGTGTACTCACTTGGGTCATTCCCTTGTTACCTTCTCAAAGAGGAAGTTGGGAGGGCAGGCCCGCTAAGGGTAAGCATGCAACAAACATGAAAAACTTGGAGGGTCTGGATTTCTAATCATCTAGCTAGACAAGAGCATACTCTCCTACCTTTATGCTTTTCACAAAACACAAAAGACAATAATTTATTTACGCTCTAATTAGATCTAGGTGCCTAATTAAAAAAAACACAATGTTTGCTTGAACCTCCTAGGCAACCTACAAAACCACTTGATTAGTAGTTTGAAAATGAAGTCTTCAACAAGCATCCTGCAAAGACAAGAGAATGACAAAAATATTTTATTTTTTTAATTTTTGGGAATGAGTAGAAAAACAAAAATAAAAAAATTTCTACTAAAGACAAATGTGGATTTGGAGGAAACTTTGATGGGTATTTGGGGTTTGACTAGGTTTTCGACACTTTCTAAGGGATAAGCAAGCATAAAATGGGGATTTTAGAGGCAAGATGAAGGAATGAAAAAAATTGTCCAAGAGGGAAAAAGGAGCAAAAATTGGAGATAAACACTATGGGAAAATTTGGAGGTGATTGGATAAAACTGGAAGAAGTTATGGCAAAGCCTAAAAATAGAGAAATGTGGGATTTTGGGCTTCAATAAGTAGAATTTGGGTTAAGGTCCTCAAGGAAGGAAATGTCCAAAATGAAATTGAGGGGGACCTAGTGAAGTTATGAGGAAAAAATAGTGAAGATAAAGAAGATATGGCAAAAAAACATAATAGTTTTTTTTTTTTGGTTTTTTGATTATTCCTGCAGCCGCGCTGATTAGCAGACAGTCGCGCTAATGCGCGAGCAGTCACGCTAATAGACAGAATATTAGTTTTAAATAGAGAAGATAATAGAAACAAAAATAATTACAGTCGCGCTGATGCGTGGGTGCTCACGTCAAAACAACTAGAGTTAGTGTCCAAAAATTCAAATTTAAATTTTTAACAAAACGCTCGTGGTAATCGCAGAGCAGTCACGTTGAAGCGACAACTCAAAAGAGATAGAAGTGAGAAGAACATAAAGAATGAAGAAGAGGAGATAGATGGATTTGCATGGCGGCCGCACTGAAGAACAGTGTGGTGCCCATTTTTTTTTGAAATTTGATGTGGTCATGCTGAAACTGAGATGGTCGCGCTGATCTAGAAAACGGTCACGCCAATGCACGTTCGCTCATGCTAAAGCGTAAACCTGCGAGAAACCTTCACAAAAAACTCAATTTTTTGTTAAATTTAGGACATGGGTCCCACCTGGCATGCCAGAATGAAGAGGGGAAAATGGAATGAAAGGTCAAATGATCAAAATGACAATGAAATAAACAAGAAAAGCATAAAACATCAAAAGATCATTTTATACCTTTGATATTTTACCTCTTCCTCGGATTGAGCATTCGGTGAAGTTGAATAGTGTCTCTCTTCAACTTTATTGGATGGGCTCCTTCTTGACGGATGTGGAATTCTCTCCAAATGCTCAACAAGGTAACTGGATTGTTGGATTAGATTTGGATTGAAAGATTAAGGATGAGAGAAAAAATAGGCAGCATGACAATGCATGAGAAGCGGATGATTTGTGAGGAGAAGAGGCTCCAATTTATAGATTGGAGGAGGCCAATGGAGGGCCAAGATTGATTTGATCATGAAGGGTTGAGATTTATTTGAGATAGAAGGCATGGATCAAGGTGCCTTGGGAAAAGGGGGGAGAAATTTGAATTTCAAATATGAGGAATTAAAAATTCCAAAAGAAGGATGCATTGAGGGATTCAAACAAATTTGAATTTCTTTGAGAGGCTCAATGTTGATGTGACATGAGTGGGAATTAAAAATTGAGGGATAATGATAAGCATGATTATGAGAGATTCTAGAAGGATTAATTAGGTTGAGTGGGATTAGGAAAAGTGATTTGTAGGAATCACATGACTAGGTTAATTAATTAAAATTAATTAACTAAGTGGGTTTAGAGGAAATAATTATTGGAGGGGACTTTAGAAGAATAAGGGAATAATTAATTTATTTAATAGATTAATTATTGGACAATAGTGAGAAGATTAATTAAATTAGATTTAATTGATTCTGAGAGGAATAAGGATAACACAATTAAATCAATTAATTATGTTGATAGGCTTAAATTAATCAAATATTAAT